>NC_084796.1:76844366-77144366 GCF_963169125.1 Humulus lupulus
TTCCTCCAATACTACCTAGCTCTATGGTTTATAGTTATTCATATAGTCTTGTTCAAGGAAGGTCGCATTTGTTGAAACAAATACCTTTTGATCCTTGGGAATATAGAAATAACTGTAGCATCCCAGAATTTCACTTAGCTAGATGATAGTAGTAGTAGTAGCAGTAGCAGCAGCAGTAGTAGTAGTAGCAGTAGTAGTAGTAGTAACAGTAGTAGTAGCTGTAGAATTTTAGTTTTTGTGGATATTGGTCAAAGTCGGGATTTAGTTGGAAACTCATAGAAATAGTTATGGATTTTATAAGTTTATCATATGGTCCTAGAAATATTATTTATTATAACCTAGGTTTAGATAGAATAATTAAGAACGTGACACTTGTCACATGTATGTTTATTAAGGAATTAAGGATTTTAGATAAATAAATTTATTAAAGGATAGATCTAGAAGGTGTAGAACCTTCCAGCAGCTGTTAGGATCACGTTTTACTTAGTCAAAATGGTTTAAACAAATTCAAGTGTGTTGAAAGTGTGCAAAAACGTGTTTAAAATATCATCGTATGTTGATATATCGCAGCTATAGGGGTCGATATGTCGCCTATGATTGATACGAAAAACACGTTGACTTCACACGAATGAAACCACGGATCCCCAGGAATATGGTGTAGGCGATATATTGGCTGCAGTGGCCATTTATGAAATATCGTAGAATTCTGCACTAGAAACCACCCTCAACAACTTTGACTCGTTCCAGGACATCTTTGACTGAGTTCTGGGCATCTGTTCAACAGATAATTCAAATTTATTCAATTTTTAATCATTTAATTATTCATTTTAAAAGGAGTTAGTTTCACTCCTTGAACTCTATAAATAGGACCCTTTACTCAGCCATTTTTATCATCATTCAAGCATAGTTCAGAGCCTCCAAGCTGCTAAGTTTATTCTAGAGATTACACTAGGGTTTTGGGTTTAAAAGCTTTTCAATCTAAGCTTTTCTAAACACTTGGGAAGTAAGCTTTTGTGTGATTTTGGTGTTTGAGGTATAGATCGAAGCTCTAAGCTGTCTAAGGTATTCTTTATCTTCAGGTTTAGTTCACTATAGTTTCTATTATTCTTTCATTTTCTTCAAATCCTAACTCGTTATAATGACTTTTGGTTAGGTGTTCAATTTCTTTGAAACTTAAGGTATTCGGTAAGTTACTATCTTGATGGTTTAAATTTTCTTTTCATCTTCTTTTCTTTAGAGGACTTATGGTTTCTTATGCTTGGTTTTAGGAGTTTTCAATCCTGCTCTTGTCTCCAATATTCTGGTGTTTGGTAAGGAAAATTAGGTAGTTTAGTATTATGACCTAGTTTATGTAGTTTATGATATAGTTTATGTTTGTAAGACCTAACATTTTAGGTACAATAAAGGGGTAAGTGTGTCTAGACCTAAGGTGTCCAATGATGTATGATGGACTTATGTCCAGTAGGCTCAGTTGCCAAAAATTTATGATGGACCTAAGTGATGTCCGGTGTATGACGAACTTATGTCCGGGGCTTAATTGCCACCCATGTATAAACACTTATCTTTTTATTATATCTGACTTGTTATTATGACCTATAGTTATGATTGACTTATGACCTATGATTTATGATCTCTGACTTATGATTTATGGCTATGACTTAGATTATGATTTAGGTTATGATATGACCTAGGGTTTATTGTTGTATGATTAGTATTAATTAGTTTTGGTATGACTTTTGTGAAATTTGTGATATCTTAGATTATATGATTATATGACTAACTTTTGTTTGTATTTTCCTTACTGGGCTTAGAAGCTCACTCGCTATGATGTTGTTGTGCAGAAAATTGATGATAGAAAGGCCGGTGGCAAGTGGTACCTAGGAGCTTCATGATGTACTCATGGGGACCATATAGTCGAGGAAGATCAAGCACGCCTATTTTTATTAAAGCATGTTATTTTAAAGTTTTATTTAAATGTTGCTCATTTTTATGTCAAAGACAATTATTTTATTTTTTGTTAAATCATGGATCCATGTATTTATTTTCAATTTTTTATTCAATAAAAGAGCAATATTTATGAATTATGATTCAACGGTGTGTTCTCGATAATCTATGAGAAATTAGGGCGTTACAGGTGGTATCAGAGCCCACGGCTATATTGGTCCTGAACGTTCCCACAAAATACGCATAATAGCTGCAAAGGACCTACTCGTAACCAAGTAAGTATACACGTTGTTTTCGAAATATGTTTGTAATGTCTTTCTTGTGTTTTTTCATAAATTAGCCCAATGGACTCAAGTGTGGTTAGAAAGGTTAAAGCTATAAGAAGAATACCAGACCCTGAGTATGATAATGGATCTGATGTGGAGGATTAGACCTATATAGGAATACATCGTTAAAATTCTTATTTTATGATGTTTTAAATTTTTTCTTTCACTTGTTTGTAATTTTTTTTTCTATGAAACATGTTGTTTTCTTTTATTATTATTTCATTGTTTAGTAAGTGTTAAGAATTTTTGGATTCAATTGAAAGTGTAAAGTTTTAATTCCTCTCTTATGGGTTAGCCCATTTGTGAAGGCCCATTTGCTTTGCATTATTAGATTGCGTCCAATTTAAAAAGAATAACAATTAATAAAGCAAGGGTTCAAATTCCTGTCTTTTGGGTCCAAGTGAAAGTTAGGGGGCCTTAGTAGTGGGTACGATATACTGAACCCAGCCCTCCTCCATAGAAGATTCAATTGTTAAGGCCCATTTACCTGAGTTGGACTTAATTGTAATAGGGTAGTTTTTATAGATGATGGACCTAATAGACAGTAGTACAATAGGCTAAGTTGTAAACTCTACTTGTTTTATTTGTCTTAGCTTTTACAACTTTTCTCTTTGGGAAGCAGAAAAGACACATGGAGCAAGAACCAAGAAGATCTGAAAGATTAAATGGTCAGGGAAGTGGCCAAGGCAGAGGCCGAGGAAGAGGAGGGGGCGAGGAAGAGGAGTAGCCGCCACCCCCATATATGAAGAAATTCCAGCAGCCCCAGGAGTGCCAGAGGCACCCAATGTAGTGGAAGGGCTGGCAACTGCCGTTACTCGAGAAAATTTGGAAAGAGAAAATGCATGTCTTAGGTAAAAGTTAAGGAAAAGGGAAGAAGAGTTCCAAATAAACTCAGGGCAACAACAACAAGTGGCGCAACAAGTCATTCCTCTAACACAATTACTACAATTGGCAGAACCTCGCTACTAGGTAGTGTATGAACGCTTTAGAAAGCAGCAACCACCAAACTTCGATGGCGGGTCAGACCCAATAGAAGCAGAAGAATGGCTTTGATCGGTGGAGTCCATACTAGAGCACATGCGTTTAGGAAACGAAGATCGAGTCTCTTGCGCTTCAAGCTTGCTAAAGAAAGATGCCCACATCTGGTGGGATATAGTGAAGCAGACTAGAGATGTGAAAGTCATGACATGGGATGAGTTTATCCAAGTGTTCAACAATAAGTATTACAATCCTGTGATTCTAGCCACAAGGGTGGACGAATTCATCGCGCTTACCCAAGGGAATTCGTCTAAGACAAAATATGCCAGGAAGTTTGATAGGCTAGCCAAGTTCGCAATGGACATGGTACCCACTGAGACGCTAAGAATTCAAAGATTCATGAAGGGACTATGACCTATGATAGCTCGTGATGTAAAGTTGATTAGGGGAATTTAACGCCGTGGATAGCCAAGACCGCTACACTGTGTACTTATAAAGGTGCAAGACTTGCTAATCAAGTCATTAATTTAAAAACGTGTTACTAGACATGTATGAGCTAGGGTTTAAAAGGTTTTGATCTCAAAAGTTTTGTTTTATATAATTGAGCAGTTATATACACGAGATCCCAAAAGAAACAAAGTTTAAAAGTTGGTTTACAGACTTCCAAAATAATACAAACAACTGTTAGCCATACTAAGGCAAAATGGACAATCCCTCAGTCTCGCATCCCTGCCTAAACCTCAACCGTGGCGGCTGAGCAGCTGGCCATGTACATTCCGCTCACAGATCTCTCCTAATCAAGGCTGATCAAGCTTGACCTTGCCTTTACCTGCACCACGTAGCACCCATGAGCCAAGGCCCAGCAAGAAAACATGTGCAACACAAACAGTAATAACAAATAACAAACTCACTAAACATGAACTCTCATCATATAACCCACATTAATCATTCAGCAAAAATTCAGAATCATGGATGCAATCAAACACTTATAACATTCATATCACATAATAATCAGGGCCGACAGCTTAAGCCGCACCCTCTGTTTATCCCACTGACTCCGACCCGCTTAAACCAAGCTCAGTGCATATTAAGCTGTCCTCGGCTACCAGTGGCCAAGCCGCGCCCTATGCGCTAGTGTAACCCTTGGCACCCTTAGGCCATTGGTTCACTAAATAGCTTGCATGGCATAATACCATCTTTCAAGCATACACGATAGGGGACCCTTAGTCCCATTACATATATTCAACCAGGTGCAGTTTTCTTACCTTTAATATTTGCGGTTATTGATTACGAGCAACGCTCCTCAAGCACGATCCGTTCCCGAGCCTAAGCTTTTATCACCTAGTCACAACCAAGGTATAGGGTTCCATTAATATTCAAATAAGGGTTTCTGGATACAAAACTAACTTCTGGGAATCCAAATTCCACCAAGCACGGTGGTGAAATCGATCCCGAGCATTCTAGACCACATTCCCATGCCTAAGATCCCCAAATGTCCAAGTGTGCACCCAAGGGCTGCGGCCCTTAAAGCTTAGCCATGGCCCTGCCCTCAAAACAGAACCAAGGGCATGCCTGAAAGAAGACACGCACCGCGGCCCTTGCCTTGGGCGCCGCAGCGCTCACCCTTGGCCGAGCCCTCCTAGCTCAACTTCATCCTAGGGCCACAGCGCTCTAGAACAGAGTCGCGGCCCTTCCCTTCGTGCCCAGAAAACCCACCATTACCAACATTTAAACCTCATCCAAAGCCATCCCAAAGCTCCTCAATTCAAAACCCTTTAATCACAACACTTTTATCACGATTCTAATAACACATCCCAACAGAAATACAGCCCAAAAACCCACTAGAATCCCATTTCCAATTTCTAAAACTCAAGAACTTTAAACACTAAAACAAACCATACAAACTCAGATTGAAACCTCCAAATCACGAATTGAGACTTACCTCTTCTGCTGGACCACTTCTCCGAGCCAAAACCAAGCTAATTCCCAAGCTTTCCTCCTTAATTCTGCCCTTAAACATCAAAACCACAATTACCTCAATACCCAGCCTAAACCCAGAATTTCTAACCACAGAAAAGGAAATTCAGTGCTTACCTTAGTCCTGATTAAGTTCTTGATTGATTCTTGAGCTAAGCCTCTAAATCACTCCTGAATTCCTCTGAGTTCCCAGCTGAATTCCCCTAAGATTTCAGTGTTTTTTTCCTTGTGTTTTCCTTGAGAAGGAATAGAGAGTCAAGGCTGAGAATAAAGGTCGGTTTAATTTTCTATCTACTGTTTTCCTAAAGCTTCAATCTATTCTTATCCCATTGAGTCAATCCCGAGGCTCGGGGTGCCGGAAACGTCCCCGAGGGCAAAACGGTAAAATCCCACAATATTCCCGCCTAAACTTCCTAACCTCAAATATATCTCCATATATTTATTTTCATAACCTGATAGTCTAAATAACTACCCGATACCTAGAATTCCCCTGACTTATCCAAAGTCAACTGTTAAGCCCTGTTGTGACTTTTCCCCGCTAATTAGCCCTAGGATCGCCTCGAGTCGTGCTCTGCAGACCTACCCACATAATAATGTGGTTCTCACAATTACCATATATACATATCACATTAATACCAATATAATCATACAAGCATTATTAATCATATAATTATGCATTTAAATCAATATATTCATGCAAACCATATTTAACCCAATTATGCCCTCCCGGCACACTAATCAAGGCCCTTAAGCCTCATTAGCGAATTTGGGGTTGTTACAGGGAATATCCACTTATGCAGAAATATTAGAGGTAGCCATGGAAGCTGAGCAGGAAGAAGAAAGGATCTGGAAGGAAGGTGTGGCAAGAAGGGTTGCCAAAAAGAATAACAATGAACAGAACGACCACAAACGAAAGCATGACGGTGGTCAAAATCAAAAATCTGACAAGAAGAATAAGACTGCATCAGAAAGTAACGGGAATAAGAAGCCCTATGTGGAATATCCCCATTGCCCTATCTGTAAGAGGAAGCATTCAGGAGAATGCCAATATAAAATGAAAGGTTGTTTCAATTGTTGAGAATAAGGACACGTTAAAAAGGATTGTCAAAAGATAAAAGACCAAAAGAAAGATGACAAGGTTGTGCCAGCCAGAGTTTTTGCTCTTACTAGAGGTGAAGTAGAAACTAGTAATACAGTGGTAACAGGTCAGGTCACTATCTCTGGTAAATTACACAATGTTTTATTCAATTCAGGAGCTATGCATTCTTTTGTCTCTATGAGTACAATTAATAGCATAGATAGACCATGCGAACTTTTTAGAGATAAGTTTGTCACGGAGTTACCCTCAGGGGAAAGAATGTTATCAAGTAGAAGGGTGCATAGCGTTGTAGTTAGAATAGAAGGAAGAGAATTACCAATAGATTTGATTGAGTTAGACCTTAAGGATTATGGTGTAATTTTAGGCATGGGTTGGTTAGCAAAATATGGGACAATGATAGACTGTAAGGATAAGGCAGCCAACTTTCAAACAGAAGGTGGAGAGCAGTTCACCTTCAAAGGAGAAGTTTCCTGAACTCGCATACCGATAGTCTCAGCTCTCAAAGCTCAACGATGAATCAATAGTGGTTGTCAAGCGCTTCTAGCTAGTGTGGTGGACAAGACACGAGAGACACAAATCGAACCAAAGAATGTACATATTGTATGCGAATTTCCCAAGGTATTTCCAAAAGATCTACCGGGATTACCTCCAAGTAGGGAAATCGAGTTTGAAATAGAATTGGCACCTGAAACGACACCAATTTCAAAAGCTCCCTATAAAATGGCGCCTACTGAGTAAAAAGAGTTAAAGATACAACTGCAGGAGCTTCTAGACAAGGGTTTCATCCAACCGAGCTATTCACCTTGGGGAGCCCCAGTAATTTTTATCAAAAAGAAGAATGAGAGTATGCGGATGTGCATCGACTGTCGAGAACTAAATAAAGTGATGATTAAGAACATGAACCCTTTACCTCAAATAGATTATCTTTTTGATCAACTACAAGGTTCTACAGTATTCTTGAAGGTAGACTTGTGGTCAGGGTATCATCAGCTAAGAGTACGAGAAGATATCCCAAAGACGGCTTTTCGGACTAGATATGGACACTACGAGTTTCTGGTAATGTCTTTTGGCTTAACGAACGAACCAGCAACGTTCATGGATCTTATGAATCGAGTATTTAAGGACTACCTGGATAAGTTCGTGGTGGTGTTTATAGATGACATATTGATTTACTCAAAGACAAAAGCCGAGCATGAAGAGCACCTACGACTGACGTTGGGACGACTCAAAAGTCATCAATTATACGCTAAGTTTAAGAAATGCGAATTCTGGCTAAAAAAGGTGGCATTTCTAGGACACATTGTGTCTAAAATGACATGGAAGTAGACCCAACTAAGATCGAAGCAGTGAAGGACTGGCCCAAACCAAAGAGTGCCACGAAGGTGAGAAGTTTTCTGGGATTGCCAGGACACTATAGACGATTTGTTGAAGGGTTCTCCAGAATAGCTACACCCTTAACAAATTTGACATGAAAGCAACTGAAATTTGTATGGACAGAGAAATGTGAAGAAAGCTTCCAAACGTTAAAGGACAAGCTCATATCAGCCGCAGTTCTATGCGTCCCAAATGATAAGGGCAAGTTTGTAGTATATTGCGACGCGTCGAAGCAGGGACTTGGATGCGTTTTGATGCAAGACGAAAAAGTGGTTGCATATGCCTCGAGACAGCTAAAGGAGTACGAATAGCGGTACCCGGCCCATGACTTAGAATTAGAAGTGGTGCTTTTCGCTTTAAAGATTTGGAGGCACTGTCTATACGGAGAAAAATGTGAAATCTATACGGACCACAAAAGTCTAAAGTACCTCTTTACGCAAAAGGAGCTCAATATGAGGCAACGGAGGTGGCTGGAGTTAGTAAAGGACTATGATTGTGAGATCTTGTATCATCCGGGAAAGGCGAATGTCGTGGAAGACGCACTTAGTAGGCGGAGTTATGGAAGCTTATCAACACTTAAAGGGATATCTCAACATTTACAAGATGATATTAAAAGGACTAGAATTGAGCTAATAACTGGACAACTAGCTTACCTCATGATCAAGTCAACTCTAATGGAGGAAATAAATGAGAAACAACAAGAGGACGAGTTTCTTCTTAAGATCAAGGTAGCACTACAAAGCTCAGAGACTGCTGATTTCTCCTTGACAAAAGAAGGCATGCTACTATATATAAACAGAGTATGTGTACCTGGAAGTGGCAAATTAAGAGAAAGTATTATGAAGGAAGTGCACACTACTCCCTATTCACTTCACCTGAGATCGACCAAGATGTACAACAATGTTAAGACAATGTACTGGTGGCCAGGGATGAAGAAAGACATAGCAGAATTTGTAGCAAAATGCCTTACATTTCAACAAGTTAAGGCTGAACATTAAAGACCCGCTGGAACTTTGCAACCATTAGAGATTCCTGAATGGAAATGGGAAGATATAGCGTTGGACTTCGTGATGGGATGACCAAGGACCACCATGCAGCATGACTCTGTTTGGGTAATAGCAGATAGACTCGCAAAATCTACTCACTTCTTGCCAGTAAGAACAGTTTATAACGCTGAGCAATACGCAGAGCTTTATGTGGCAGAGATAGTAAGACTACATGGAGTTCCAAAGATGATAGTCTCTGATAGAGGATCAGTTTTCACATCAAAGTTCTGGGAAGGTCTACAGCGTGCAATGGGCACTAAGTTAAAACTAAGTACGACATTTCACCCTCAAACCGATGGTCAGTCAGAACATACCATACAAATATTAAAAGATATGCTGAGGGCATGTGCGTTAGACTTCTCAGGCTCATGGAGCAAGTATCTTCCATTGATATAATTCTCTTACAACAATAGATATCAGGCAACAATAGGCATGGCACCTTATGAGATGCTATATGGACGGAAATGTCGATCACCACTTCATTGGGATGAGGTTGGTGAAAGACGATATTTAGGATCCGAGGCTGTAAGAGAAGCAACTGAGGCAGTAGAAAAGATAAGACAGTGAATGATTGCCGCTCAAAATTGCTAGAAGAGCTATGCCGACGCTAAGAGGCGAGTTGTTGAGTTTTTAGTAGGCGATCAAGTATTTCTCAAAGTTTCTCCAATGAAGGGGATTATGCGTTTCGGAAAGAAAGGAAAGTTAAGCCTGAGGTTTATAGGTCCTTTTAAGATATTGGACAAAGTAGGGCATGTAGCATATCGGTTGGCTTTACTGCCATCATTAGCCGAAACACATAACATTTTTCATGTACTGATGTTGACAAAATACATATCAGATCCATCCCATGTGCTTGATTACAAGGCTCTGGAGTTAAAACAAGATTTCAGTTATGAGGAATGGACAGTAAACGTTCTAGAATGGGGAACTGAGGAGTTAAGGTCCAAAAGTGCCCCTATGGTTAAAATCTTGTGGAGCAATAGCACAGAAAGAGAGGCCACATGGGAATTGGAGGAATATATAAGGGAGCGGTATCCTGAGATGTTTGGTAAGTAAATTTTGAGGATGAGATTCTTTTAAGTAGGGGAGAATTGCAGCGTCCTAGAATTTCACTTAGCTAGATAGCTAGTAGTAGCAGTAGCAGTAGCAGTAGTAGTAGCAGTAGCAGTAGCAGTAGCAGCAGCAGCAGTAGTTGTAGTAGTTTTCGTGGATATTGGTCAAAGCCGAGATTTAGTTGGAAACTCATAGAAATAGTTATGGATTTTATAAGTTTAACATATGGTTTGGAAAATTAATTTTAACATAAGGTTTGATTAATATAGCTCATCATAGAAATATTATTTATTATAACCTAAGGTTTAGATAGAATAATTAAGAATGTGACACTTGTCACATGTATGTTTATTAAGGAATTAAGGATTTTAGATGAATAAATTTATTAAAGGATAGATCTAGAAGGTTTAGAACCTTCGAGCAACTATTAGGATCAGGTTTTACTTAGTCAAAATGGTTTAAACAAATTCTAGTGTGCTGAAAGTGTGTAAAAACGTGTTTAAAATATCATTGTATGCTGATATATCGTAGCTTTAGGGGCCGATATGTCGCCTATGATTGATACAAAAAACATGTCGACTTCGCACAAACGAAACCACGGACCCTCGGGAATATGGTGTAGGTGATATATCGCCTATAGGAGGTGATGTATCGGCTCCAATGGTCATTTTTTAATTTTCATAGAATTCTACACTAGAAACCACCCTTAACAACTTTGACTCGTTCCTGAATGTATTTGACCGAGTTCTGGGCATCTGTTGAATAGATAATTTAAATTTATTAAATTTTTAATTATTTATTTATTCATTTTAATAGGAATTAGTTTCACTCCTCGAACTCTATAAATAGGACCCTTTACTCAGCCATTTTCATCATCTTTCAAGCACAGTTTAGAGCCTCCAAGCTGCTAAGTTTATTCTAGAGAGAAAACACTAAGGTTTTGGGTTTAAAAGATTTTCAATCTAAGCTTTTCTAAATACTTGGAAAGTAAGCTTTTGTGTGATTTCGGTGTTTGAGGTATAGATCGAAGCTCTAAGTTGTCTAAGGTATTCTTTATCTTTAGGTTTAGTTCACTATAGTTTCTATTATTCTTTATTTTCTTCAAATCCTAACTCGTTATAATGACTTTTCGTTAGGTGTTCAATTTCATTGAAACTTAAGCTCTTTAGTAAGTTACTATCTTGATGGTTTAGATTTTCTTTTCATCTTATTTTCTTTAGAGGACTTATGGCATCTTATGCTTGGTTTTAGGAGTTTTCAATCCCGCTCTTGTCTCCAATATTCCAGTTTTTGGTATGGAAAATTAGGTAGTTTAGTATTATGACCTAGTTTATGTAGTTTATGTTTGTATGACCTAACATTGCAGGTACAATAAAGGGGTAAGTGTATCTGGATCTAAGGTGTCCAATGATGTATGACAGACTTATGTCCAGTAGGCTCGGTTGCCAAAATTTTATGACAGACCTAAGTGATGTCCGGTGTATGACGGACTTATGTACAGCGCTTAATTTCCACCCCTGTATTAACACTTATCTTTTTATTATATCTGACTTGTTATTATGACCTATAGTTATGATTATGACTTATGACTTATGACCTATGATTTATGATCTATGACTTATGATTTATGGCTATGACTTAGATTATGATATATGACCTGATTTAGGTTATGATATGACTTAGGGTTTATTTTTGTATGATTAGTATTAATAAGTTTTGGTGTGACTTTTGTCAAATTTATGATATGTTAGATTATATGATTATATGACTAACTTTTGTTTGTATTTTCCTTACTGGGCTTAGAAGCTCACTCGTTATGATGTTGTTGTGCAGAAAATTGATGATAGAAAGGTCGGTGGTGAGTGGTACCTAGGAGCTTCGTGATGTACTCGTGAGGACCATATAGTCGAGGAAGATCAAGCGGGCCTATTTTTATTAAAGCATGTTATTTTAAATTTTTATGTAAATGTTGATCATTTTTATGTTAAAGACAATTATTTTAGTTTTGCAAAACCATGGATCCATGTATTTATTTTCAAGTTTTTATTCAATAAAATAGCAATATTTATGAATTATGATCCAACGTTGTGTTCTCGGTAATCTATTAGAAATTAGGGCGTTACAATAACCACCTCTTGTTTATGGAGTGTAGCCAATAAAAATGCACACTTCCGACCTTGATTCAAGTTTCCCTGATTTAGGTCTAAGAACATGAGCAGGACAGCCCTAAATGCATAAATGGTGCAAACTAGGTTTGTTTCCTTTCCACAGTTCCAGTGGAATTTTGCTAATGGTCTTAAATGGGACTTCGTTCAAAATGTACGTCGTCGTTTGAAGTGCATATCCCCAGAATGATAGAGGAAGTGAAGAGTAACTTAACATAGATTTGACCATGTATAACCATGCTCCATCAAGAAATCTTTTAATTCTAAATCCAAATATTCTCCACCTCGATAAGATCGAAGTGTCTTAAGATTCTTATCTAACTGCTTCTCATCCTCAGCTTTGAATTCTTGAAACTTACCAAAGGTTTCAAATTTCCTAAGCATCAGGTAAGTATGACCATATCTTGAGTAATCGTTAATAACAGTGACGAGATAATCATACCCACCTCTTGCTTAAACATTGATTGGACCACAAACATCGTTGTGTACAAGCTCCAAAGGTTCTTTGGCTCTATTGCCTTTCGCTGAGAAAGGACGTTTGGTCATTTTACCTTCTAGACAAGATTCACAAACCGGAAAAGTTCCAACTCTTAGTTCTCTTAAAGGTCCATCTTTTGTTAAACGGTTTATCATATCCAGACCTATATGACCAAGTCTAAGATACCAAAGATATGTGTCATCCTTGTATGAAACTTTTTGTCTTTTGTTACGTTGCGGTTTTACTACTTTAAATAATTCTGAATTATTGAGCGTTCGTTCATATTAATGAAAGCGATAAAGTCCAAATATTTTAATTTCATTTCTAAAGAAAAAATTAAGAATAATCAAAATATAAATAAAATTTCAAATTAACTAAAAATTGAACTAAACATTGTTCAAACAACAATACAGTTTTCTTTTAATAAAACTAAAGAATTTTAAATAGATGGACTTTCCTTAATGCTTTCTTGAACTAGACGCTTTTCCTCTTTTCCTCTTCAACTTTTTTTCTCTATCTGCAAGTTCCTCTTGGTCGCTCAAGTGTCTGTAAAGAAAAAAAATAACAAAAAATATGATTAGTGGTTTCTAAATCAAAGATTTAGAACTTTATGTATCATAATCCACTATTAAACCTAAGGTAAAGGTTAATCATATCTACATTTTTCGTGATTGTGGTCTTGTCTGTAAATCCTCAAAGGCAGCATCCCACAAATCATGAGCATATTCAATGTGTTTGAACTTTTTCCTTAGCTTCTCTTCCATGGTACTAAGACAGTAAAATCTTGCCATGTGATTTGATCTTATCCAATCAGCATATTTCTCATGTTCTTGTTTGCTTGCATCCCATGATGGTACAGGAGGAGGCCTCTTATCATTATACATATGTTTAAGATTTTTAGCCAGAAAAACAAACAAAGTTGAATTTTCCCATCCATCTTCATCCTCTTCAATCATTTTTACTTTCTTTATGTGATCATCAATGTTTTTATGCATTACCGAGCATGTTATAGGAAAATAATTGGGTGGCAACATTTTATGACTGAAAATAAAACACAATAATATTATCATTTGAAAAAATGTCAATGTTTTGGAAAGTAAACATGATGCATGAATGCAACAATTAAAACATATAAATTAACATTAACTTTTCTAAAATAAACTAACAATTAAAACACATAAATTAACATTAACTTTTCTAAAATAAACTACCCAACAAATAAAGTGTCGCCTTAGGGTCGGTCAAGTTAAATTCAGACAGCTTATAAGACAATCTTATCTTTATAATTTAAAACTTAAAATAAATATTTATTTTCTCTTTTAAATATAAAGTACCGCTGGTTTGGTCAAGATGTAATTATCCACCGCAAAAGCTTAATTACATATTTGTAAGTGTAACCCATTATTTCGAATTTCATGACTTAACTTAGAGAGTGCCACCTTAGGGTCGGTCAAGCCTAAAATACATCACTTCCTCCTATCTTTGTAAGAAGCCAACCTTGGTATTGATATGTCTAGAAACCTTCCTTAGGGGGACAGAAACAAAGCCGCCTCGAGGCCCTATTCATATCTCACTTTGTTGTACTAATAATGGAGACCATAGGTTACATTGAGATGTTCACCTTCTCCCGCTTACTATTTTAAATTAAATGTGTTTTTTTAAACTAACCAATTACTTCCAAATTAATTACTAGTTTATTAATAACCTTATGAATGTAATTAATCACAAAAAAAATAATTATAAATGAGCCTGTTTCAATAATTAATGTGATCTAAATAATTACTCATTACATTCATCTAACTTTACTAAAACGCTTTTTACATAAAGTTGGTTGTCTTAAAGACCTAAAAAAATATTTCCTTTATTATGGTGTGAGAACCAAGTTTTAACTAATTTAATACTTAGTAGTTTACATTGAATTGATTTCACCAAAAATAATTCATATAAAAAAATAGGACAATCCTAGATAATCATGTTTCTAAAAAATGCATGATTAATGAGAAACTGTGTAGGGTTTCATGAATGGCATGTAACTGACTAATGCATGATCAGGTTATCGATCAAACATCAATGAAAATTTATTTAAATAAATACAATAAATAAATAAACAATAAATTATGAACTGACTACTAATGGGTATTTCTATGATTTACAACCCTTTGAAAAAATTATAAATAAAATTGCAATCTAAGCCTATGTAGCTTTCAAGACTCTCCAAAAATGATCATCCTCTCCTTTAGGATTTATTGCTAATCTTTAGGAACTTTGTTTTGCCCAACTTATTAATTAGAAACCAACTTTCTAATTAATTTAATTAATTAAAACTAACTTTTAATTAAATAACCATTTAAAATTAATTAAATAAAAGATATCTTATAACAACTTTAGGATTTAGGGTTTTGGGCACCAAAATGGTGCTATAGGGCCAGCAGCACAAGAAGCCAAGGGCTCGGGATGGGCGACTGGGCATGTGCACGTGGGAGTTGGGAGCCACGGGGCTATTGCCCGCGGCTCGGGCCATGTGCTATGGCTGGTGGCTCGGGTCCTCTTGTTTTTCTTTGTGTACATATTTTTCTATTTAAATTTCAAGAAATAAAATTACAAAACACCCTATGCCCTTTATGGCTTACACATGATCTAGAAAAAAAATTTCTAATCCAATAGCACCATATAATTAACGATCCATCATTCAACCATACATTCAATGAACATATCCATCCATTCAATATACATATCAACATACATATAACAAATGCAAGAAACCCACACATTATTTAATATATATGTATAGATTGCTCTGGTACCAATTCTTGGTATTAAATGATCAAATCAAAGATACGCAACAGAATATATGGACCCATTTTAATAAATATTAATACCAGCCAGGATCATATACATATATAAATATTAAATTGCATACAAATAGATTAGGGATTACCTCTTGTAGCCTACCAAGTGTCATTGAGTCTTTTTGTATAAATCAACGATCTTCCTATCCAGTGTTCTGAGATCTCACACCCTGATCTTCCAGACCAATCCTCAAACACACAAGGACGTGTGTGGGCATGTAGGATTCAAAATGTTGATTTATGTTACTCCCTAGATGTACTCAACGCATCAGATCTAGAGAGTTTTGACAGGGAGAATGTTTAGAATAGTTTTTAGGTTTAGAGAAAACTATCGCTTTAGAGAGAAAGTCTAATTATCCTTTTTTCTGAATATCACGTATATCAGATTTATATAAATATTTAATTTAATTAAATAATATTTATTTAATTAAAAGACAATTCTAATTAAAACTGGCTAGATATTTTCATTTAATTATCTATTTAAATCATAATTAAAAAAGAATAACTAAATAACTGATTAAACAAATTTATTTGAAATTCAAAATTCAAATCCCAGGGATAAAATCCTTAATGCTATGCGCCACACACTGTACTGTACAGTGTGTGTCGCCCAGCCCTATTAGGGTTGCCCTAATTTTCTCATTTGTTTATTTAATCAACTTTTAAGACAAGATATTTATTCCAACATAAATATAGTTAATTGAAAATTAATGTTATCTTAAAATATCAGTTTAAATTAAATAAATAAATATCATATTATAAATAAGATACTTATTATTTTCTCTCTTTATATTAATTCAAACATGATTAATATTAATTTTAACCTATAGTTTTCAAAATAAAACTATATAGTTAAATAATTAATTAATTCACAATTAATCAATTGTCCATAATTATCAAATAATTATTTCTTTGCCCTGAAAAATTAATTCATTTGCAATTTAT
This sequence comes from Humulus lupulus, assembly GCF_963169125.1. Lineage (NCBI taxonomy): Eukaryota > Viridiplantae > Streptophyta > Magnoliopsida > Rosales > Cannabaceae > Humulus > Humulus lupulus. The sequence continues at coordinate 76,860,601 of NC_084796.1, forward strand.
TCCTTTCTCTTAACAAATCTTTCTTTTGACATCCTTACCCTTGACAATGTAGGACAGAGGTGATCTGGGGACCATGGACCTATAATACGAAGCTCCAATAAACTAGATTATTAATTAAGCTCTTTAATCTAATAATCTTATTTACTAATTCCATGATTACACCACTATAAATATGGAATTGCACTCTAAGTATTTATAGAATTATATTTACAGAGTTTTCTCTAGTAGTCCATTGATATAATCAATATATGTAGTTTTGTCCTCTATTATTGGTTCGTTAATTAGAGCTGGTCAAAATTCCTGTTTTACCCATCTAATTACCTCTTCATCCTTAAGTACCATTAGTTTACTAGCGAATAATTAATATATAATCTAATTATAGATTTAAGCTCAATAATTATTCAAATCCAAAATCAACCCTTAAGGGAACTAATATTTGATCCGTTAGGAAAGTATGGATTCCAATATTTTAATTCATGTTCCTGGCCATCCATGATATTGAATCTCCAAAACAAAAGTCATTGGCTTCATTATTCTAAGACACCTTAACGAGTGAATCAAAAGATCCAATAAACATAAACAAGAGTTCATGAATACTCATGATTTAGACTGATCTACAAATGATCATCTATTATGACAAGAATTAAATCTTTACACCAAACGAGAAGTTTATATAGATAATTAATTATCATCAGTCTGTCATATATAATCTCTATTATATACAAGACCTTTACTAAGATGTCTATCCACATCAGTAATCTGAATCTAGATTACTTGCATCCCATATGCTTGGCAAATCGTACTAGTAACCATTCATTAAAGATTCCTTACTTTAATATGTTACTGACTATTTTATTCATTATATATGATCTTAATTCTCTCGTACTAATACAAGATCATATTCTCGTGAATGAATAGGGAATTTTCTTGACATTATTATATTGTTAATTCAAACAATAATTATAACATTCAAATATAATAAAATTTTACTTTTATTCAAAATCAATCAAATATATTTACATGCTTTTAGGGCATTAATCCTACACATAGACATAGTGTCATGGATTGTACATTCTTAATTGACCAATCATCCATGATCTTGATCATCCAATCACACTTAAATGACTATCAATCTACAATCAAATCAAACAAAATCAAGCTTAATAATGCCACCCTTGATTCCGTAAATGTCACTTGATTCCCTCTCCCCATTGATTTTAGAAACTTTCTTGTAATAAGCTCCAAAATCAACTCATCATATTCATGGCATTAGTTTCGAAATTGACAACCAAAGAGAATAAAATCTACTCCAATTTACATTCCCAATTTCGAAATTAGCAAGGGAAAATCACCAATCATATTGTCACCATAAATACCACCTTTGATTCTTTCATTGTCATTCATTGCTACCAAGATTATGTCCACACTCACCGCCTCTCATCCTCTCACACGCCCAAGGAATTCACACCACAAGTACACACACAAAACATATTGCATGTAACTAACAACAATTAATTTATAAACAAAAGAATAATATAAGTACAAATAAATTAAATATATTAGATAATAATTAAATGACAAGTAATTAAAATGAAACAATAATAAAATAAGTAAATTATTAAATTGTGTGACCGGATATTACAATTTTCCCTAGAAGTCTTTCTATTAGACTCTTCTACATTCTTATCTCTAGAATGAGACTCCTCCTCAATCCTCAAATGTTTGAGAATTTCCTCCAAGGAAATCTCCTCATTATTGTGAATGATTTTCTTTCCATAGCTCTTCAAGATGGAGACAACTTGACTATAATAGCACTAACAAGGAATTTTTCCAGCAATACAATATTGATGGTAGATAGTTTATTCAAAATAATTTGTAATTCATGAATTTGAGGGAGAATGGTTTTCACATCAAAAAACTTAAATTCCATATATTGAGTAATATGAAATTTCTTTGTACCTTCTTCTTACACTTTGTATTTGTTTTCCAATGCCTCTCAAGTCTCCTTAGTGGTCTTGATGTTAGTGAAGAGATCGTACAACCGGTCCAAGAGGGCATTGAGGATATGACCCCTACGAATTAGTTCATCTTCTTCACGTTTCTTCCTTTTCTTGATGACTTCTTGACTGTCATCCTCTTTAGCAGGTTCTATGACCTTTAGATCCTTGTCTACGATGTAGTTGTTGGGAATAGTACCCTTAAAGCAATTGTAGTTGACAAATGTTTTAAATGAAATAAATAATTGAATTGAATTATTATATATATACTATGTCCGATATTATGTTGATAATATTAAGTAAATATCAGAAAAATTTCAAAGTTCATCTATGTGGTCTTAATCTCATATTGATATGAGAGGGTCAGGATTGAGATAACGAACTTAAAATAGTTCGCAGTAAAATGAAGTTATGGAATCTTTAGATTAATTATTACTAGTATGGTTCACTAGTATTATGAATACAAGTGACCTAGATCCGAGTCACTAGTGTAGTAGGACACTTTAGTGAAGGTACTTTATATATTGGGATATATAGAACTGGACCAGATATGATTTGTTAATACTTGTTTAAACACCATTTCATAGTATTAATAAAACGATGAGCATATACACAATGATCTTAATCCTGAGGTTACTATATACTCCTATATATGTCATCTGATCCTTTGGTTCATGCGTTAAGTTTTGTCAGAATGATCAGGCCGAGAATAATTGTTTTGCGGAGTCAATGATATATATGATTGGGGACATAGTTTAACAGATATGGAATCAATACCTTCTTATAGATTGAATAATGGTTCCCTATTGGGTTGACTCTTGGAACTAAAAAGGTTATGAGTACTCACGTCGCAAACTTGCTGTGACACAAACCTTCACTAGTAAAGTCAATAGTACACTAGGAGCATTAATGTTGTATGTAATGATTATATTAATGAAAATTTTATTCTTTAATAAAGTACTTTGTATATATGTCTATAATGATCAAAAGTTCAATCTCATATTTATAGTGGAATAATCATGAGATTAATAAATATAATTATTTAATCAAAGAGCTTTGACTAATAATCTAATATTTATTGGAGCTTGAAATTATAGGTCCCAAGGGTGGCTCTATCAACATCATATCAAGGTAAGAGTTGATATAAGGGTAAAATTGTAATTTTGAAATTTGAGAAGAATTTTATTCTTCGGGTCAAATATAAAATTATATGATATTTGAGGTTGAATAATTAATTTTGAATTAATTATTAAATTTTGAAAATGTATTTATTTATTTAAATATAGAAATTTTGAAATATATATAATAATAAATTAATTAATTATTTTATTTAAGTGGGAGAAAATAAAAATAGTAAGTCAAAATAGTTTTGATTTATTGATTATTAAAAGGATGATGATAATGATGGTTATTAATTTGAATTTTGAATTTAAAATTTAAATTTGAATTATGGTTGTGATATTTTCCTTAAAATGATGATACCATATTTTGTGGGAATGATTTATTTAAATAAATAAAAGAAAACAAGAAAAATGCAATATTCCCTGAATGAGAATAGTGCTACACGCATGACACAATCCAAAGACTGTGCCATGCGTGTGTATGATACTGATAAAGTATCAGTATTGTTTTTATTTATTTAATTAATAATTTGAAAATAGATTTTTCAAATTTGGTAAGTTAGATATTACCTAAATCAATTCCTATCATCATTATAATTGTATTATTATTATTATTATTATTATTATTATTATTATTATTAATGTAGTATATAATCTATATATATTATGGTAATAAGAGAACCATAAGGGTGATTCAGAAGAGTTGCATAAAATTGTCATACAAGAAATTCTTCATCTTCTTTTCTTATTATTCCAACATTTCTCAAGTCATAATCCAAGTACTCATGTGTTGAGATAAACTTGTGATTTCTAAATTACAAACCCTTGTTCTCTATGTGCCCACCAACATCTTGAGGTGTAGAGAACCTCCGGAAGATCGTGGTCTGAGTACTCAAAGTGTTGCATAGGAAGATCATTATTTATACAAAAAGACTCAAGGACACTTGATAGGCTTTAAGAGTTAAATATTTATGTCCTTAAATATTTGGATACGTGTGCATATAATATATAAGTGTGTGTGTGTATATTTGTATGCATGTATATCTATGTATATATACATGTATGGGCGTGTATATATATGTTGCATGATTAATGATATTGCATATTAATAGTTCCTGTATGTATTCTTGAACATATAAATTGTTTATATGAGAGGTGAAATTTTTTTTGTTGTTTATCAATTGGGCCCACCATGCTATCTCCATGCGCACTCTGAATATTTTTCCAACATTAGTACACCTTGATAGTAGTAACCAAAAACATAATCTTGTCTTGCCAACACACAAAATTGGTTCTATCAAATCTATCCAATCTAACAAAGTCTTGTATCAAAAATTTCAAAGCCAAAATTGAAGACGATTCTTCTATAATGATGTAATTCAGAGAATAAAGAATTTAATTATTGGGAGAGAGTGGGATTACACCACCACAATAATAAGAATCTACACACAATTACGCTTGACAGAGTCCAATGAAATATTAGGATAGAGAAATGCAAACCCTAGTTGTTGAACAAACTCCTTGTTCTTCTTGCAAGCTTCAAACCCTAGGTAGAAAACCACTTCAATCCTTTGGTGGAGAGAATCGAAACCAAGGCTTATACATGAGATGTATCATTGTCCAAATTATCTATCACCTAGCCCTTCATGATGTTTAAGGCTTTCTCTTGTAGGAAAGGGAATTGGGATTGAATAAGCCTTGAAATTAAAAAATACAAGCACTTTCTTTATGAATTTCTTGGAAAAAATACTTATAATCGTGAATCCTTTGGTGGAGAGAATCGAAACCAAGGCTTATACATGAGATGTATCATTATCAAAAGTATCTATCACCTAGCCCTTCATGACGTTTGAGGCTTTCTCTTGTAGGAAAGGGAATTGGGATTGAATAAGCCTTGAAATTAAAAAATACAAGCACTTTCTTTATGAATTTCTTGGAAAAAATACTTATAATCATGAAAGATAGAGAGAGAGGGGTTAGAGAGAGATTTGATAGAGTGATCCAGACAATCAAAACTCTAAGAGAACCATTTTATAGTGTAAGCACCATCATTAAGTCCAACCAATAAGATTAGAGTTTTTTAACACATTATTTGGAGCTTAAAACATGTGTTTGTACGGACACGGGCTTAGGGGCCTTGATTATTGTGCCTGGAGGGCAATAAGTGATTTAATATGCTAATATGTGGATTTATGTGTATATATGATAATGATGCATGTTTAGATGAGTTAAATGTGCATGTGGACCCCGTCTGTGTATTAGGGACATAGGTGTGATAAATGTTATATATATGTGATATGTCTGTGCAGCACGATCCGAGACAGTCCTGGGGAGCGGTTAGCCAGGAAGTCACAACGGGGTTGAGAATCCGACTCGGGGCGAGTTGAGGGGTAATTTGGGTACTAGGTGTTATGGGATTATCGGGACATGAAAATAAATATTTGGAGATATATTTGAGGATAGAATGTCTAGGCGGGAGTATTGGGGAAATTTACCATTTTGCCCTCGGGGACGTTTTGGTACCCCGACCCTTGAGGTGACCATATAGATATAAGTTGAATAAGACAAATCTTAGAACTAATCAGAACACTTAAGGAACCGACTCATTTTTTCTCTAAGCAAGTGGATGTTTTTCTCTTTGGAGACTTAAGGAGAACTTGGAAGAATTGGCTAGAAACTAGAAGGATTTCAGCTGAGAAATCTTGGGGAGCTTGGAGGTTGAGGACTGAAGATCAACTTCTGGGATTGAATTCAGCAAGGGGTAAGCTGTAATTATAAGAATATGTTTAGAGTTGCAGCTAGTTGTTAGAGTATGCATGTTAGCAAGTTTGAATTGTTCCTGAGTGATCTAGTTGAGTTTTGGGGTAGACTTTGATGGGTTTTGATGTTGATACTGAGCTGGAATGATGGTGTTAATTATCTAGGATTGTTAGCTTGGTTTTGGTGAGGATTTGCTTGAAGAAAACGCAAGAAAAAGGGTGAAAAATCTGGGTTTGGAGGTGAGGGCCGCGGCCCGTGTGGGTGTCAGTGGGAAGCTAGCCTCTGTTTTGAGGCTAGCCGCGACGTTTGTGGGCAAGGCCGCGGCTCTTAGTGCCAATTTGTATTTTTAAGGGTATTTAGGCTTGGGAACTCAGTGGGTAAAGCTCGGGATGGATTCTATCACCCGGATTGATAGAATTCAAGGTTCCGGAGGCTAGGGTTATGGCTCGGAGTTATTTATTGGATTAGAATGTGATGGATGGATATTGTTAATGTGTTGTGACTAGGGTTTCGGTGAGGCTCACGTTAGAGGACTGTGCTCGGGGCATCGGTGCTCAGAAAGCTCGGAACTCCGGTAAGAAAACCCTTGTTCCCATAGAACTTGTGTGCAGGGCTAAGCCCAATGTGTTTGAATAGAATTGATATGCAGGGCCGAGCCCAAGATGTTAGAATTGTGGGGCGTAGCCCTTTAACTGATTATGCTGGAATTATGTACTTTCTTGTTATACTATGAATGTTAGTATGTGAATGATCAGCAAGAGCCGGAAACGGTGTAGGCCGAGAATGGCGAAGGGCCAGGAACGGCGTTGGGCACGTTGAGTGCAAGGCCAAGAATGGCAAGGGGCCGGGAGCAGCGTTGAGCACGTGGAGTGCGAGTTGCCAGGGCGAGTCCCTAAAAGGATACTTGGGATATCCTCACGGCGTGGTCCGCGAACCCAGGGCTTGGTAAACGCCTGGGACGGCTAGGCCGTATGTGTGTTAGCCCATTGGTGGCCTGTTTATATGCTTGTTGTATGTGTTGCATATGTTATCTGTTTATGGGTTTTCTTGATGGGCTTCGGCTCACATATGCTCTGTCGTGCAGGTAAGGGTAAGGAGAAGATCAACCAACCATGAGTACAGCAGGCGTGAGGCGGCGTGTACATGTTTGGCTAGCCTGGCTGCCACAGCCAGAGGATTTTGGGAGATACTTGTAAATGAACTTAGATTTTGTCGTTTTGCCAACTTGGTTCTATTTTTATGTTGTAAATATTTCGAAACTGTATTTTGGGATCCCTGGTCAACTTTTATGATTTTCAAAGTATGGTGTAAATTCTAAATTTTTCCTCTGTTTATGGTTTAATTACACTGTTTGACTTAAAACCTCGATTAGCGAGTTATAAGCACGTTTTTAAACTCACCTGTAATGACTCTAAGGAAGTAGGGCATTACACGTGCCATAGAGAAACCTATTTGCTACCTGGAACGGAAAGTAAGGGGGTGAGTTATGAGCCCAGTAAGGAAGTACAAACAACAAACAAGTAAGATACAACAAGTCACAAATACATTCGTCCATCTTTATACATCATAGCATCATTGTTATAACGGTGTCAATATCATAAACATAAACATAATCACTTCAACATTAATATCATTATCATAACATCATCATAACATAAATATCATAGCATCATTGTAGCATAAACATCATAGCATCATCATAGCATAAACATCATAGCATCATCATAGCATAAACATCATAACATCATCATAAATTAACATTTTCCTTGTGAACATGGCCCGCTAACTTGTCCATGTCATCCTTTGAGGTAAACAGGATCTCTGGTCCTTGTATAACCTTGGCCCGTCCGCCCTTGGAGTTACGTTATATCCTTAGTAACTTGGGTTACATCTTCATGTCTTTAGTAACCCCTTTGTTGTGTCGCGTTCAACACTCTAACAACCATTACATATAACTCGGTTACGTCTTCATATCCTTAGTAACCCCTTTATTTGATGTGTCGCGTTCATCACGCTAACATCCATTCATATCATACAGCAATCATACAATCCAACATATCATCATATTATAGCATTTCATAATTCATAACATTTTCATTCATACGAACAGTCTTACCATTCACAGCATAAATAAACAAAATTCTATCTAACTTCCTTACCTCAGGCCCAAGCTAAGTAAAACGACAACTTCTCAACGAGCCTATACCATAATCAAAATAACATTCATTGGCTTCACATAATCTCTATTTTGCCCGCTCATATAACTCATGTGTGCATGGGCCATGCACACATGGTGAGAGTTACTCACAAAATACAAAAATACATAATAAGGTCATAAAAGAATAATGCACATTCTACCTATATTGCATGCATTATCTTTCTATAAAAACTACACGGTTGCATAATAGACATTTTTTAACGTAAAAGTGAATTTACATGCGACATGCATACGTGGGAACGTTGCGTAAACGTGGCATTTAAAACGATAATTCTACGCGTCTTACTTCTATCGTTTTCAAAATAATAAACTTGTAACATGCTTTGTTTACCATTATTTTATCTTTTTAAAATTACTAGGTTAATTAAATCTCTCAAGACATTATTTATTTCATAAAATAATTTATTTAATCATTTAAAATATAATAACTCCATTACTTATTTTTAAATTCCATAAAATAACCAAAACTAAAAATTATGTAAAATTCTCATAATTTAACATGTTTATTTAGAAAATAACATTATAATCCAATTAACAAATTTACAAGTTTAATGTGAGAAAAATATAATTTTTAGATGTGGAAAAATACATTTTTTTACTTGTGTTATTTTTAAAGATTAATTTTAAAATAGAATAAATTCATATGTGAAAAATCCAATGATTATTTTTATAAATATTTAACTAAACTTTCAGCCATAATTTAATTTACTTAAAAATTTACAAGTTAACTAAAGTCAACATTTTTCTTAATAAACAATAAAGAAAAATCATAACTATTAAAATAGACACTCATATTACATTAAAAATACCACTTTTAATATTACCATAGTTTAGGGTATTAATTTATTTCAAGATACTTACCAAATTTCTTTTATTAAAAATACTTCATTTTTTTTACAAAAATTCCAGCAACTATCTTTATTCTCAAAATCACCACTTTTATGTTTAAAACTCAATATTTTCTCAAAAATAAAGAAAAGATCTGTAGGTAATAATTTGTGCAAAAATATTATTTCAAGGCATCTTAAAACCTTCCATTTAATTTCTTGAAACATCAAAACATTAGCCAAATTATTTAAACATCCAAATCATTATTTTCATCATGTACTAACCACTTAGACACCAAAAACCAACAAGCATAAATCATCATAAAATTCATCTTTTTCATCATGCCTCACAATATTCATACAAAATCATGCATGTTTAATTAGCACAAATAAATCACAAATCATAACATGCTCCTATTATACAAATAATTCAAAAGAAAATAACTAACACATATTCATTTAAAACCTTACAACACCCTATTATATTTCCAATGAGTTCATACATGCCACCCAACAAAATAATAAAGATAACATGCATTATTAGCATACAACTCCAATATTCATATATACATTTACATTGACCTAGCATGTTCCTAACAAGTATAGGTGAAAAAAAAAACAACACAATCATGCATCAATTCCCTATAAGCCGAAACCCTCATTCTCATAAACATAAAATACCAAGATCATCATATTTAGTGGATCAAAACCAAACCCTTGCATGCTTTCACATAGATATCATAACATCAATATTATCATACTCAAGATCCTAAGATCAAAAAATTCGTATAACAAGAGATCAACATAGTTTCATAGCCAATATAAATCCATATTCAAAATCACAAACAATCATAAACCTAAACATGCCCATAAACCGAAACCAATACACAGAAAATAGTAAAACTTCTAACCCTTATCTTTCACCTAATCTCATCTTATACAAATAGAAACAAAACTTTTTCATAGTTTAACCATAACACAATTTTCCCATGACCAATAATAATATGATGCCTAACACCAAAACCACATGAAATCATAGAGCCACACGCCTAGGCCAACCCTTCATGTATCAAAGCCAAAATATCAATCAACCAATACAACCCAAAATCATAACAACAAAAGGGTTAGAAATCCCATTACCTCACTTGATTGTAAAATCAAGAACACAAAAGTGATCAACCCAAAATTATAGCCACCACTTTTTCAAGCCTAGGGCTTTTCGAAATCCACCAAGAGAAAAGAAGAACACCAACAAACCACAACAATAACTCATCAAAACTCAAGAAAGAAAAAGAAGAGAGGATTGAAAACCACAAATACAAAAAATACATACCCTAGTATTGCATCCTTCCTTCTCTTCTTCTTCTCCTCCTTCTTTTCTTTCTTCTTCTCCTTCCCTCTCTATCACGCCACTCTCTCTCTCTCTTCCTCTCTCTAGCACACGCAGCCACCAAGAGCATAATGCTCTTCCAATTTTTTTTCTTCCCCCTTTATCTTAATTCTCTCATAAAGGTCCAATTAAAAGAAAATGGTAAGTTTCCTATTTTCTATTTATTCTTTATTTCCGTTAAACAATAAATAAAAAATCAAATCAAATAATAATTGTACTCAGCCAATCAAATTCCTTAAATAATTTACACCACACTAACTTCTCTTTTTCCTTATTCCTTGGCACACCACACTAATAAGGAAATGTCAAATTTTCGTAGTTCTAGGGTCCTGCCATTTGCGACACGATTTTGGCTCTTATTCGTTGCATTTTGGGAAAAACTATATTTCATAAAAGTTGTAGATAATTAAATTATCTTTCTAACGATACTAATTTTATCCAAATCGGACGCCTACAGATCAAGTTATACCCGTTTTACTGTGGCTGGGTCCAGAGTTACGGGAATAAAAAAAACAACTATTTCTATTCTTAGCATTTGCATTCCATTTCTTTCTTGTGTGAACACAAGCATTCTAGAGCCTTCTCTCTTTATTTCTTCCATTATTTTCCTTCCAATTAAATTAAAACTAAATAACAAATAAAAGGAAAAATCTATAATAATGCATGGGAAAACTATTGCATGTTCACCATGCAATAATGCACATGCACACACACAAGTGTTAAGGTGCATTTCAACTAACCATGCACATTGGTACATTCAATCAAAACTCATTTTATTCATAAATTAAATAAATAAATTAATTAACAATTAAATTCACACAATTTCTACCAAACAATTCTAAAAAAATAATTCATAACACTTAACAATTAAATAAAACAAAGCAAAAATTTAAATAAATAAAAATAAAAAAAATTGGTGCGCTACATATGAGATAAATAAAAAAAATAAAAAAATAAAAACAGAAGTAACCTGATATTTTGCAATCATTAAAGTTAACTAAGAGCACCTCCAATGTAGTGTCAAATTGGTGATGTAGTGCTAAAACACAATACTCTACAAACAAAAAAAAAATTGCTCCAATGGGGTGCCAAAAGTTATGCCAAATTTGGCACAAAATATAGCATTATGTATATTTGGAGTAGCATTAATTAATTACATTTTATTTACTTTTATGCCTTTTTTTTATATTTTATTGTTCCTTTTAGTATGCATTAAATGTAAATAAATTTTTTTTATATAATTAGATTTTTAGATAATAATAATAAAATAAACAAGAAAATTATTATGTATAGATTTTTTTTAGATAATAATAACAATAATAATATTAAAGGAGCATTAATGAAATTTTCATATTTGCATCAACTTCTATAATTGTGCATTAGACCATCGACAATGAGAGATGTAAATATTGTGCTATATTGGACTCAAAAAATCAATATGTAGTATATTTGGCACAACTTTTAGCACTATGTTCTAATGCACAATTGGAAAAGTTGATGCAAAAATCAATTTTTCATTAATGCTCATTTGATATTTATTGAAAATATACAAAAAGTAATAATTTATCTTTATATTTTATTGTTGATAGTTAGAAATAATAATAAATTAATAAAGTAAAAAGTCTAACATCTAATGGTGATTATTAAAAATAATACTAAAAGAATAAAAATGACATAATAAAAGTAAATAAAAAGGTGTAGCATTTATGGTGATGCAAAATATGTATCATGCTATATTGTGTGCCAAATTTGACACAAATTTTAGCATGTGCTAAATTTAACACATCTTTTGGCACACCATTGGAGTAACTTTTTTGTAAAGTGAGCTATATTTTAGCAATTCATCACCAATTTGGCACTCCATTAGAGATGCTCGTAGAGCACAGTTGTAAAAGTTGTGACAAATATATCACTTAATGACTTTTTTGTGCCAAATATAACACAATATTAAGATCTCCCATTGGAGCTGGTCTAAGAAAGCAACAAAAGGTAACCTATTACTCTTTTAACACCATAAAATTAACTTAAAATTTAACGACAAGTATAACAAAGACAACAATAACAACAACAAAAAGTAACATGAAACTTTGCAATTGATAAAAATAACAAAGACAATAGCAAAAGGTAGCATGATATACTTTTTGAAAACTATAAAAGTAACCTAGAACGATTAGAAGCATAACAAAGACAACAGAGTAAAGTAACATGGTACTTTACAATCTATAAAAATAATAAAGACAACAACAAAAAGTAACCTGATACTTTTTGGATGCCATAAAAGTAATCAGAGGGACAATTATAAACATAACAAAGATATAACAAAAAGTAACATGATACTTTGTAATAAGACATGATTTAATTCCAACAATATCTTGCTTGTCATTGTTATATGTACAATTAAACATTCGAACATTTAAAATTAAAGAAGAATCATCTAGATGATTATGATATTCAAAGTCGTAAAATCATATAAATATTGATTTAGCTAATATTTTAAACACATTTATAATTTATTCATTCAATAAACAAATGAAGGAAATGCATTTATTCCTTCAAGTCTCTAGAAAACAAAGCAAAAGTATTATAAGTATACTATGTTGGCGGTTAGAGGCTTATAACGTTAGTTTTGTATTATAACTCAAAGCAATAAACACAAGTAATCTAAATTCTAATGGAAGAAGATCACAAAGTACATAAACACAAATAAACAAGTATAGAGTAGCCCTTTGTTGATGTAGAACCTTCAAACATAAAATCACAAGTCTATGATTTTATGTGAACCACAAAAGTTACAAGGCTCGACACAAATGAAGATTTGTTGTCAAAAAATCTCTATTTCTAGCCTCCTCCTTGAGATTGCTTGATGCTACAACAATGGAATGAGATTGGGATTCACAAGCCTTGGATCTTTATACAAGTCAAGCTTTCTTGATGAAGATCTTGGAGAAAACTAGTAATCTTGAAAGCTAGAGAGAGAGAGTTCGTTTAGAGAGAGAGAGAGGTGAGTGATCAAGTCACAAATTAACTCAAATGAACCCATTAAATAGTATAAGAACCTCATTAGACACAACCAATAATATTAGAGCATTTTAATTTAAATTTTGGAGCCAAAACATGTCACTGAACGGATTCGTATGGACGGCCCAGGCAATGCATCACCTGGGTGCTCTTTTCAAAGGCAAGCGACGCGTCGCCTCTAGGAGGCAACACAACGCCGATGCCTCTAACTTGGCACTCCAAAACTTGTCTCAAAACATCCCCAAATGCTCCCAAATTTTTTGGCTACTCTTATATACTCCAAAGAAACACTTTGGACCCAAAAATATGATTTATAAATTCATATACCAAAAGCCAACCCTCACATGTTGACATTAGTGAAATCGTTATGGTTTGTGCACCTCTTTTTGCCTAACCAATTTCACCATGTATTTAACCAATCACAACATACTATACATCATTGAAGAATGGAACTAGAAACCATCTATGCAAAACCATAATGAGTATATGTGATGTAATAACCGAGGTTATTATTTTTCTCCTTAATTATGACTATATTTATTTTAAGGATATGATTTTATGATTTAGAAAATAATTATAATTTGGATAGTTATAATTAGTTTAGTTAGTATTTATAAGGTTTTAGCATATGATTTAAATTAGTGTATAATTTTAAGCTATTAATTAAATTCGAATATAGTTTGAATGCACATTATTTGGTGGCTTAAGGATTTTACATGTGGCATTAAAGTAAGTCTCATTTATATAAAATATTAGGTGTGGTCGAAATTTCCCTATAGTCTATTAGGTGGAATATCTGTGAATTTATTTATTAAGTATAAGAGTTATTTTGAAAAGCCAAATTGAAGACCATAAACAGTCATAGGCATGTGGCACAATTCTAGGCTAGGCTTTGACTCATTTTTGAACTTAAAGAACTAGGTGTCATTCCAAGCTTGCAAAAAGGAAATCAAGTAGATAAGTTGATGATAGCTGAAATTATTTGAATTATTTTGAAATTTAAAAGGCTTAGGTGTAGGCATAAGCTTGAGTTTTGGAGGAGATAGTGGAAATTTTGATTATGTTGGTTACATGTGAGTGTGTATGTCATCAAAGGAGTGTTTGTAGCATTTTGTATAGGTAAAATAAAGGGCTAGCCGAAAACTATTATTGGGGAAAGGATTTGAATTTTAAAAATAAGTTGAATGGTAGTGGAGAGGTTTAAGGAAGGAGGTTGGGGTTTAGAGCCTATAAATAGTGTAACATCCCGCGTTTTGAACACCCGCTAGTAGCCGGTTGGAGCTGGTGAAGAATTATGCGAAATATTATTTTGATAAATAATATTATATGAATTTGTGATGATTCATGAAGATTTATAGCTGTTGTGATGATCCAGTAAATGACCCAACTTTATGCAAAGAAAGATTGGTCTCGGACCAAGGAACAAACCCTAATGGGAGAAAAATCTCGGATTAAATAAAATAGGAAACACTATGGCATAAAAATATTAATTTTTTCTGGCAACTATGACTTTATAGTCCAGCCAATAAGTTTAAGAAAAATTGATTAAGGTTTGAATTACAATCAACCAAGCTTAAGAATGAGAATTTCTTGCTCGGGCCTCTAATGGCATTTTGATCAATTTGATAAAATTACCAAAATTATGTGATATGTGATAAATTTATTTTTGGGTCACATTTAATTTAATTAATTAAGCTTGGAGATATTTAAAATCTATAGGTTAAAAGTTAAGGGAAATTTAGAGCACAAAATTCCCAAAGGGCCCTTGGATCCCTTAAATGTGAGGTAAAATAAGCATGGGCATAAAATTAATTTCCAAGGGTAGAGAGAGAGAGAGGAGTGGGCAGCAAGGCTAGGTCCTAGGGCTCTCAAGAGCTAGGACACATACCCAAAGAGAATAGGAAGAGTCTTACCCATTCATAAGCTAAGGGTTTAATCAATGTTTTGTTTTTTTTTCTCAAAACAATTTTCTCTACCATTTTTTTCCCCAAAACCGAGGCACCCTCTTCCCCTTCCCTTTTCATTTTTCTAACTCTAAAAAGAAAAATCAGAGGCTCTCTCACTCCCTCTCATTTATTTCCTCTCTCCTTCTCTCTAAAGGATAGACTCCATTGAAGCTAGTGTTCAACCCTAAACAAATCGAGTTCAAGGTAAGTGAAATCCTCTCTTGTGATTCATTCTTCTCCTTCTTATTCAAATCCAAAACCCTAGGGTTCCTTGTGCATGCATGTGATCTAAAATTCATGCATGGTCTTGTTCTTGTGTTCTAGGGTTCAAGAGAATCCTTACCAGTCAGATCTCTAAGTTGAGCACCATTGGGATCAAATAAAGCAAGGTAAGAGGTTTTTGTGAGCTTTCATGTTCTTGTCCCTCATCTAAGTTTCTTTCTGAAATTCCATTTTTTAAGATTACCAACTGAATTTAAATAAACAATTTAATTAATGTGGAGCTATTGAATAATTGTTTGATCAGACAGATATTCTGATATATCAGGACAGAATGTTGATGGACCAGAATATACGAACAGATAGTAAATAAACTTAAAGTGACGTGAGACAATAAGTTTTTTTATGTGATTCGGAAAACCTAGTCCCCGGGGCCATGCCTAGACATAAAATCAATTATTAAAGTCTCAAAAGTATAAAAAGTGATTGATTTGTACAAGTTTAGACTCCCCCTAAAACTTTGCCGCAACCTTGAAGTACTCCACTTTAATAATCTAATTTTGACAATCACCAAGAGCACGAAATCACTTCTGATCTTGATGAGTGCTTACTTCATGACTTGTTCAAGAATAAACAACACAAAGAGATAGTATAACAAAAACTACTCTTTTCAAACAAAATAACTCTTCAAAAACATAAAGTGTTAGAAATGGTGAAGAGGTTAAGAATGATTGCTGCTTAGGCCTAGTATTTATAGGGTTTAAAAACCTCTAAGCCAGCCAATCTCGTTAATGGCCTAAATCAGACCAAATCAGGAAGTTACTCAAAATAACTTCTCATTTCATTTACTGCAGGAATTTCCAGATGTGACAGAAAACCATTTTGTAGCATTAGGAAATGGACGAACCTGGTCTTAAATCTCAGCCAAGTTCATTTCGAAATTTCTTTCCTTGGGCATCAAGACTCACTCAGTTTCCTCTTTTTAAATAGATTAGAATCAAGTAAAATATTCAGAGAATAATCCTATAAAATGTCCTCTTCATATACACAAGTTACCAAAAATAACTTAGGAAACTTAACTATGAATAAAATACACTTTAATAGAGAAAATTATTCTTACCAAAAAGAGGCACTTACCCAAAATACAATTTCAAAAATACCAATTAAAAATGATAAAATATATTAAATAAAAAGACAGTCAATTTAGGACTTTACAATCTCCCCCTTTGGCAACCATTTAGACATAATACATTTTTATCAATAAGAGCTCAAAACCTACAATAAACACTTTGTTAGAAGAAAAAAAAAAGTTCCTTAGAACTCCCCCTGCAAACAAGCATACTAACAAAGATAAGTTTTGTCAACTTTTTTAAAATAGTTTAACAAGACATACCACACAACTCCCCCTGAAAATAGGGTCCAGAGTTGTACACAACAAAACATAAAAATAAAACCATGTAGCAAAATCCAACTACTCCCCCTTTTTGTCTATCAAGGAGCCAAAGTAACAATAAGTAAAAACTAAAAACAAGGAACATGGTCTTTAGACAAACAAGATAAAATGGAAAAACATGAAAAATAGAACTAAACACCCTTAGCTAAGGTCGTCAGCTGAGCAAGGATTGCTTGTTGAGTGGCCTCCAATGTTCCAAGTCGATTATGTACTAGTGTAAGATTAGTCTTGACAACGAGCATTTCTAATGTCACAAGACCAACACCAGATGGAACAGCAACAGTGGCAGTGAAAACAGAGGGAATAGCCACGGACATGGACTTCTTCGATACTTGATCTTTCCCTTCAAATGTCTTGAATGTGGGACCAGAAGGAGAAATCTCAACTGACCAATTTGGCATCAAGACATCTTTTTTAAATGACAAAATCTTAAAGATGAGTTGTGGAAACAACAAGTTGAACCCCTTCTTTTTTTGCCTTCCTTAGAGAAATAATTTGGTCCATAATTAAGGAAGGAAGATCTATTTGTGCACTAGAACCAATCTTGAATAGAAAGAATGCCAATTCTTGAGACATAACAACTGGATTAGAGGAGGGCATCCAGTTGATAGTGCAAACTGCATAAGCACAGCATAGGTGTGTGTAAGATTAGTAATGGAGATTGATGTGCTTCGATTCTATGATACATTTTGTCCTACAAGCTCCGAAAGGACTAGGTCCTTATCAAATTCAAGGGTATCCGGAATGACACCAATGGGCAAATTTAGGGCAATATCAATATCTTTAACTATAAAAGAAAACCAATGACCCCGAACATACACTTTTTCATACATAAAGGGATTATGATTAAGAAAATCATCAATAGTGTTAACATAAAATTCCTTGACAACCTGATCAACATACCCTGAATAGCTCTATAAAAAATCTAACCACTCTCTTTCTAGCAAAATACCAATCACCCCAAACACCCTATGAGCAGCAAGATCAAAATTCTTTTCACAAATAACCTTACGGTTAGCATAATAAACCATATCCCTTTCATGATAATTATAGCAAAAATGATGAGAACGAGGAACAACAGATGAACCTGAATCAATGTTTTTGGTTAGAACCTTGCGAGCAATTGGACTAGGAAAAATCATGGGCTTCTTTCCCTTGGATTCAGAAGGTAGAGGTTCAGAAGGCTCTGACGGAGTATCTGATGCATCGGAACCATCATTTGATTCAACAATGCGTTCTTTTGAGGCAATTAGATCTTCAAGTTCTTAGGTAGATTCAGACCTTTTGGTGCTCTCAAAACTTGAGTGCTCAGAAGGATTGGCTGCTTCACCAAATAGGTCTTCAGATGGATCAGCCTCAGAGGAAGAACATTCAGGTGGGGTGATTTTGAGTTTCTTCGCTGGAGGAGATTTCTTTGGAGGAGAAGGCTTGCCTCATTTTCCTCCTTTCTTTGTGACATCCATTGACCTAGAGGCAGTTGCTTTGGAGCGAGTCCAGTTAGTAGGCTAAATTCCAGAAATAGGTTGTGCAGCAACAGGGGATCCTTTTGATTTGGCAGCCGTGAGTTTTGAGGGTTTAGGATTTGGAGCAGGTGACTCGATTGCTGAAGGAAGGGTCTTGGTAGGCACCACCTCTTCAGTTGGTGGTGCGGGTAGAGCAATCGAAGATGGAGACAAGGATGGAAGCACTAACTGAGAGGTTGTGGACACAAGGAAGGTCTTTTTGCGAGCCCTAGTATTGACAGAGGACTTCAGAGATGATCCTGAAACCGCCAGAGGCAAAGCTGATGGAGTAGAATCACTCGCAGTAGCGGAAGGTTTGGGAGCTCCAGTGGTCTTAGTTCGGGCCATGGGTTCCTGCACACTTAGACAGCCGAGAGAACAAACAAGCAGAAAACAAGAGAGAAAAAAATAAAGTGTGAGAGTGGAAGAGTGATCGTGAGAGTTGAGGCCAAATGTGGGATATAGGCTTAACAAAATGGGTAGTTACCCGTTTTTTATTATGAGAGAAAAAAAGGCAACTTTTGTCTTAATTGTGACCAAACCAAAAAAGGCAACAAATAAAGTTTTAAAAGAAAATTTTCAAACTATCCTTTTTCATCACATATCACACAATTAATAATTTAGACAATCTTAACTTTAGAGAAAAAGATGACAAAAATAACACAATATCATATTGGACCCAAAAAAAAACAATAAGCACTGAAATTCACCATACCCCACTAAATTCAATTAGTTTTTTTTTTACAAAAATATTATTTTTTTATATTTTCGATATTCCTTTTTTTTTCTTTTTATAAATGACCAAAATATTTCCTTCTACTGTTATAAAAAAATGTGAGACCTGAAAAAAAATAATCAACTAATACAAAAATTAAGTGAGCACTGATAATGTTAGAAAAAATATTTGATCCATATAACATGCTTAAGAATGTTGGAATAAAAATAATTTTTTCTAGAGCACAAAGTATTTTTAGGAAAAACATTAACATAGAGGATGAGACTTACATTTTTTTTTCTTTTTCTTCGTACAGAACAAGTATTTGTGTGTGAAGTGTAAATAATAGGGTCATTGCCCATGTTGGCAATTTTGGCCTTTTCTAAGGAGACGTCACACTACACCAGTGGTAGCCTTTTTCAATGGTAGCGTGTCCTCTACATAGGTCTAATTACATAGTCTCAACTTACTCAAGGTTGGCTTTCACACACTGGCATAGGTAGCTCTATTCTCACAGAGGAACCTGGAACTGAAGAAGATTTGATAATTTAGCTCGATGCCCTCTTTAGTAGGCGTTTTTCCCAACAAAAAAAAATTGTGAAGAATTTTTATTTTGAAACCAATAAACTTAGCATGTCATATATTAAAAAATAACTAATCTAACAGAAAGTAATAACAAAAGTTTTGCAATTGTTTGAGAATCGTTTAACTGGAAATCTAACTGGAAAAAACACATAAGAGATAAACAACTGGAATGGTCATGTGACAATAAATAATTACATACTACAAACCCTCAAGGATTTCCTAAGGGAATCAAATCGAATTGAATCAAGGGACTTAGTGAAAATATCAGTAATTTGCTTGTCTGTTTCAATGTATTCCAAGATTAGTGTCTTTTTTTCAACAAGCTCTCTAATGAAATGGTGTCTAATATCAATGTGTTTTGTGCGTGAATGTTGGACAGGATTTTTAGAAATATTTATTGCACTGGTATTGTCACAAAAAAATGGTTAAAGTGTCTAATTCAAACCCATAGTCAGACATCATTTGTTTCATCCATAGTAACTGAGTACAACAACTGCCAGCTGCAATGTACTCGACCTCAACTGTAGAGAGAGATAGAGAAATCTGCTTTTTGCTATGTCATGACACCAAGTTGCTCCCTAGATTGAAACACCCTTCACTTGTGCTTTTCCTGTCAGTTGCATTACCTGCCCAATCGGCATCACTAAAATACACAAGATTAGAATTTGGTTCTTTAGAGTACCAAATCCCATATTCTAAAGTACTGTGAACATATCTAATAATTATTTTTACAGCAGTCACATGTGACTCCATGGGATTTCCTTGGTACCTAGCGCATACCCCAACACTATAACATATATCAGGATGACTAGCAGTGAGATACAAATGACTACCAATCATACTGCGGTATAAAGTGGGATCTACCTTAACTCCATTCTCATCTTTTGTTAATTTAACTGTTGTTCCCATGGGAGTTTTGTTATGTTTTGCAGTATCAAGCCCAAAATTTTTAACCAAGCTTTTAGCATACTTAATTTGACATATGAACGTTTCGTCTTCTAATTGCTTGACCTGTAAACCTAAAAAATATGTTAATTCACCCACCATACTCATCTCAAATTCGTCCTTCATTTGATGAACAAATTCCTACACTTCAGAGTTAGATGTAGAACCAAACACAATATCATCAACATATATTTGTGCAATAATTATGTCTTTCTTGATTCTTTTAATGAAAAGTGTTTTATCTATTCCACCTCTACGATAAGCATGAGACATCAAAAATTGTGTCAATCTTTCATACCATGCCCGTGGGGCTTATTTCAAACCATACAAAGTCTTTTTTTATTTGAAAACATGATTTGGATAATATGAATCTTCAAACCCCTTAGGTTGTTCAAAAAAAGCCTCTTCATTCAAAATGCCATTCAAAAAAGCGGATTTAACATCCATTTGATGCAATTTGAAACCCATGATGCATGCAATAACTAATAACAATCTAATCGATTCAAGTCTAGTAACAGGTGCAAATGTTTCTTCAAAGTCCACACCTTCCACTTGAGTGTACCCTTGTGCTACCAATCTAGCTTTGTTTCTTACTATTGTGCCAAATTCATCACTTTTATTTTTTAAATCCATTTTGTTCCAATGACATTAGTGTGATTTGGTCGAGGCACAAGGGTCCACACATCATTTCTCGTACATTGTTCCAATTCTTCTTACATAGCTTTAATCCAATATTCATCAGTTGAAGCTTCTTTCACATTTTTGGGTTCAAGTGAAGAAGTGAAACACACATGTTGAATGAGATTCACTTACCTTTTCCTTGTGACCATGCTCTCCTCCAAATCAGCCAGAATGAGATCAGCAGGATTATTCTTTTTCACCCTGGTTGAGGGTTCTCTACAAACGGAATCATTGATGATATTTGGCATTTGTGGCTGTCTGTTCAAACGATGATATATCAGACACCAAGAGTGATGGTTCAGTTGATGCGTCTAGCGCAGCAGGCAACATTTCTAATACATCATTTTGTGCATCTGAGGCAACAAGTGTGTTTTCTATGAATTTGTCTATCTCCGCTTCTGTTGAAAATTCTGAAAAATCCTTCATATCATCAACAACAATGTTAGCAGTTTCCATAACAGTTTGGGTTCTCATGTTCTACACATGATGTAACGCCCTAGATAGCCAAGACCGCTACACTGTGTATTTACAAAGGTGCAGGACTTGCTAATCAAACCATTTAGTTAAAAATGTGTCATTGAAACCATCAATGTGCTAAGGTTGAAAGGGGTTTGGTCTCAAAAAGGTACATTTCATAAAATTAAACAATTTACATATGGGATCCCAAAAAGGAGCAGCGTACAAAAGTCAATTTACAAAATTTCCAAACTTTAAACAATCGTTAGCCACTCTAAGGCAAAACCGACGTTTTTGATTCTCCTGTTCCTCTTTCACTCTCAACCGTGGCGGCTGAGCAGTTGTTCATGTACATTCTGCTCTCAGAGCTCTCCAAATCAGGGTTGATCAAGCTTGCCCTTGCCTTTACCTGCACCACGAAGCACCCATGAGCCGAGGCCCAGCAAGAAAACATATCATATTATATAACAAGCAGCAATAACATTTGAATAACTCTTTAAGCATGTTCATACACTCGACATACCACAATAATCGCAAAGCAAGAAGATTCAACCCAAGAATCAGCTAATCATCACCCAGCTATACAGCATACCAATCCACCAATCAATAGTAACAAAAAAATCACATAATAGTCAGGGTCGACACCTTAGGTCGCACCCTCTGTTTACCCCACTGACTCCGGCCTGCTTAAACTGAGCTCAGTGTATAACAAGCTGTCCTCAGCTACCAGTGGCCGAGCCGCGCCCTATGCGCTAGTGTAAACTTCGGAACTCTTAGGCCGTTGGTTTAATAGTTACATGGCATAATACCATCCTTTACAAAGCATACAAAATAGGGGACCCTTAGTCCCATTATAATTCCACAACCGGGTGCATTTTTCTTACCTTTAATTTCCAAGTTCACTGATTACGAGCGACGCCTCTCGAGCACGATCCGCTTCCCGAGCCCTAGCTTAAGACCTAGTCACAACCAATATAGGAAGTACCATTAATAATCGCGTTAATATTTCCGGATGGAGTTCTAGCTTCTGAGACATCAAATTCCACCAAACACGGTGGTGGAATCGATCCCGAGCACCCTAGGTTAGGTTCCCGCTCTTAAAACCTCAAAAAGATCAAAGGTGCCCTTAAGGGCTGCAGCCCTTGAAACCTAGCCGTGGCCCACCCCTGAAACAAAGGACCTCTCTGAAGACAGACACGCGCCGCGGCCCTGCCTTTAGGCACTGCGGTGCTTCCCCACTGCAGAGCCTCCTTGGCTCTTCCTTGCTTCGCAAGGCCGCAGCGCTCTAGAACAGAGCCGCGGCCCAACCCTTCGTGCCCAGAAAAACCACCATTCCTAACATCCAAACCTTATTCAAAACCACCCCAAAGCATCCTAATTCCAAAACCCATTAACCACAAGACTTTTAACATGATTCTAACAGCATAATCCAACAACAATCCAGCTTAAAAACTCATTAGAATCCCATTTTGATTTCTGAAACCCAGCAACTTAAAAACTCAAAAACCAGTCATGCAAACTTAGAATTTAAGCTCTAGACTACGAATTGAAGCTTACCTCCTTTGATGAACCACTTCCTTAACAGATTCCTGAGCTAAAATCCAAGCTTCTCAACTTTAATTCAATCCTTAAAATCAAAACCATAAACACTTTTAATACTCAGCCAAAACTCAGAATTCTAATGCTCAAGAATGAATTTCAGTTCTTACCTTGATCCTAGTTGAGTGTTCCTTGGTTAGAGCTGAGCTAATCCCTCAAACTTCAGCTCAAATCACAGGATTTCTAGCTGAATTCCCTTAGATTTCTATAGCATTCTTGAGAGAGAAAAGAGAAGAGAGGGGAAGAAATGTTAAGGGGTCGGTTTGGGTTTTTGTTCCTCTGACTTCTATTTCACGTAGTCTAATCTTAGTTAATTAAATCAATCCCGAGGCTCGGGGTACCGAAAACGCCCCCGAGGGAAAAATGGTAAAATTCTCCATTATTCCCGCCTAGGCTTCCTAACCTGAAATATATCTCCATATATTTATTTCCATAACCTGATAACCCAAATAATCATCTAATACCCGACATACCCCTTGACTTGCCCCAAGTCAAATATTAAGCCCCATTGTGACTTCCCGCTAACTAGCTCCCTAGGATCGCCTCGAGTCGCACGCTGCAGGCTTACCCACATAATAATGTGGTTCTCACAAATATAACATACAAACATGTTTATCATATAATCACACGTTAATTTAATAATTTCCACACATAAACCAATTATGTCCTCCCGGTACACTAACCAAGGCCCTTAAGCCATATTAGTGATTTTGGGTCGCTACACAATATATGTCCTACTATTTATGGAATAACCAAGAAAGACGCCAACATCACTCTTACCATCAAATTTTCCAATATTTTCGTGATCCCTCAATATGTCACAGACACAACCAAAAATGTGGAAGTAACTTACATTTGGACGTTTACCTTTCTAGATCTCATAAGGTGTTTTGGTTGTACCTGGACGTAAGAACACTATGTTTATTGTGTAGCAAGCAGTATTAATAGCTTTAGTCCGCAATCGTTTGGACAATTTCTTGCTATTCAACATTACTCTTGCCATTTCTTGAAGAGTACGACTCTTTCTCTCAACAACTCCATTTTGTTCAGGAGTTTTGGGTGCTGAAAATTCATGAGAGATACCACAAGACTTATAGAATTCATCATACACAGCATTTTCAAATTCTTTATCGTGATCACTACGAATTCTTACAATTTTGCCAATATTACAATCTTTTTCAACACTCAATTTTAAACACAGATTATTGAAAACTTCAAATGTGTCAGATTTTTCTCTTAAAAAATCAACCCAAGTAAAACGAGAGAAATCATCTACACAAACAAAAATGCATATTTTTCCATTTAAACTCTCAACCTGAATCGGACCCATGAGATCCATGTGAAGCAATTCTAAAACTTTTGAGGTATTTACATCCATAATACCTTTGTGAGTGATTTTTAATTGCTTTCCAAGTTGGCACGGCTCACACTTACCAATAGACACTTTACCTGGTTTGGGTAATCCTTGAACAATACCTGCATTCGACATTTCAAGTTTTTGAAATTAATGTGACCAAGTTTTTCATGCCATAGATCAGTTGAATTATATATGGCTAAGTGACATGACAAACTTTGAGAAAGAGTATAAGAATTGTCAACTGATATGAAACCTTTTAAAACACAATTTCCATTTTTATCAATCACACTACAATTATCACAAGAAAAATTAACAATAAATCCTTGATCACAAATCTGACTTATGCTAATTAGATTAGCTTTCAATCCATCAACCAGCAGGACATTTTTCAGTTTAGGTAACCCTTCAACATTTAGGGTTCCCTTTCCAAGTACTTTACCTACCTTACCATCACCAAAAGTTATTGCACCACAATTTTCAGTTTTAAAATTAATAAGAATATTCTTGTCACCTGTCATATGTCTAGAACATCCACTATCAAAATACCAATAATTAGATGTATGAGTTCTATGAGATGTAAATGTAGCAAGACAAGTATTCACATTCTTTTTTACCCACTTTTGTTTAGGCACATGGTATTTCTTTTGTACCTTGAATTTTTCATGATGAAAATAATTTGTATTAAAAAAATCCATCATAGTAAAACATTTTGGTCGAATGTGACCTTTTACACCCCAAAAATGACAGGTGGGAATAAATTTCTTAGTCTTTTCATTGGACTTCAGATTCTTACCTATCTGTCTCTTGGCTGATGAGACAGTCTGTGATGTTGATGGATCAGAAACCCGCAGTGATAGATCAAAAAAAACAACAGGTAATGAGTGAGCTGGAACAAACACAACGTTTCCCTTTGATTGAAACCCTTTAGATCCCAATACAGCATTGTTTCTTTGACCTACATTCTGGACCTCCTCAAAAATAGTAGATCCTCGATTAAGAATATAAACATTTCTTTTTATAAGATCAAGCTCTTTTTTCAGATGATTAATTTCAGCATTTTTATCAAAAATCTCAGTTTCAAGAATTTTAACATTTGTTTCAAGTTCATCATTTCTGTAAGAAAGAGATTTAATGATTTTTGCATTTGATCTATTCACAACACACAACTTAATCCATTCATCATACATTTTTTTGTAAGATTCTTCTAGTGAATCTTCATTGACTTTTGATTCATCAAAATCAGTGTCGATAACATCAACAGTACATATCGTATTATCAGTAGCCTTATTTACCGAAACAGTATTGTTTAGGCAAACAAATTTTCTATTTTTCTGTAAAAAACACAGAAAATTCAAGAGTACAGATGTTAAAGCAACATTTTCTCTCTCTTCATCACTACTTTCAGAGTCTTTGTCACTCCAAGTAGCATTCATACCTTTTTTATCTCTTTTCAAGGTATTTTCACATTCTGATTGAATGTGACTAAATCATTCACATTCCTTGCATTGAATACCCTTTTTATTATTAGGAAGAGAGGGTTTTGAAGATATATTACCTTTAGAGAAATTATTTTTGTTGCCCAATTTTTTCATATATTTTAAAAAATTTCTAGTCAATAAGGCTAACTCATTATCATCTTCATCCTCTGAACATACATTCTCAGAACTTTTCAAGGCAATAGATTTTTCTTTTTCTTTTACCTTGGTCGGTTTTTCTTTGTGTCTGATTTGTTGATTCAATTCAAAGGTTCGAAGAGAACCCATTAGTTCTTCTATCTTCATGGTATTCAAATATTTGGCCTCCCCCATAGCCTTTAGCTTGGTGCTAAACCTGTTAGGTAAGACACAAACTTTTTTTCGAACTAAAACAGATTCTTCTAATTTTTCTCCTAAGGAAAAAGATTCGTTAGCCATAACAGATAATCTTTCATAAAATTCAGTAAGAGTTTTAGTCCCAGACATCCTAAGATCCTCAAATTTTGTTTGCAACATAATGGACCCAGAACTCTTGACATCAGTAGTTCCTTCAAATTGAGTTTGAAGAATTTGCCAAGCTTCTTTGGCCGAATCACAAGAGGATATGAGTTTAATATATCCTTCACCAACACCATTGAATAAGGAATGTAAGGCCTTGTTATTGTAACTAGATAGTAAATCATCAGCTATTGGCCAATTTAACTCAGATTTTACTGTTGTTTCTCCAGTTTTTTCATCGACTTTTATTGGTGCTGACCAGCCTGTCAAAATAATTCTCCATGCCTTCTCATCTTGAGATTTTATGAAGGCTTTCATCCTAACTTTCTAGTAAGTATAATTTGAATCATTAAGCAATGGTGGTCGAGTTATAAAACTTCCTTCTACAAAAAATGACATGTTGTAAACAGAAATACAAACAAACGGAAGGAAGGAAAAACACAAGAACTCACTAAGAGTTTAGTGAACTACTCTGATACTAATTGAAATTCCATTTTTTAAGATTACCAACTGAATTTAAATAAATAATTTAATTAATGCAGAGCTATTGAATAATTATTTGATTAGACAGATATTCTGATATATCAGGACAGAATGTTGATGTACCAGAATATACGAACAGATAGTAAATAAACTTAAAGTTACATGACACAAGAAGTTTTTTACGTGGTTCAGAAAATCTAGTTCACGGGGCCACGTCCAGAGATAAAATCAACTAGTAAAGTCTCAAAAGTACAAAAAGCAATTGACTTATTCAAGCTTAGACTCCCTTTAAAACTTTGTCGCAACCTTGAAGTACTCCACTTTAATAATTTTATTTTGACAATCACCAAGAGCACGAAATCCTTTCTGATATTGATGAGTGCTTACTTCATCCCGAAGACTTATGGAAATCTTCGCCCGAAGACTTGTATGTCATATACACAAGCTTTATGACCTGTTCAAGAATAAACAACACAAAGCACAAACAAACAAAGAGATGGTATAACAAAAACTACTCTTTACAAATAAAATAACTCTTCAAAAGCATAAAGTGTTAGAAATTGTGAAGAGGTTAAGAATAGATGTTGCTTAGACCTAGTATTTATAGAGTTTAAAAACCTCTAAGCCAACCAATCTCATTAATGGCCTAAATCAGACCAAATCAGGAAGTTACTCAAAATAACTTCTCATTTCATTTACTGCAGGAATTTCTAGATGTGACAGAAAGCCATTCTGTAGCATCGGGAAATGGACGAACCTGGTCTTAAATCTCAGCCAGGTTCATTTCAAAATTTCCTTCCTTGGGCATTAAGACTCACTCAGTTTCCTATTTTTAAATAGATTAGAATCAAGTAAAATATTCAGAGAATAATCTTATAAAAGACCTTCTTAATATAGACAAGTTACAATAAATAAATTAGGAAACTTAACTATGAATAAAATGCACTTTAATAGAGAAAATTATTATTACCAAAAATAGGCACTTACCCAAAGTACAATTTCGAAAATACCAATTAAAAATGATAAAATATATTAAATAAAAAGATAACCAATTTAGGACTTTACACTTTCTACCATATTCAATTTAGGACTTTACACTTTCTACCCTAATCCTTTTATTAAAATCTGCATGTGGCACTTGGGGCTCAGTTTTGAGAGTTTAGAGCACCAAAGGAAGGTTTTTAAGAGCTAAGGGACACATCTCCAAGCTAGGGCTTCGAAAGGTAGAATCTATGGTTGAGTTCTTTATGTTTTGTGGTGATTCTTGTAGATCTAGTTGTATAGGGTGTTTCAATAGTTTTTTATCTTATTATATGCTTTAAGTTGAGATTTATGTGTGGTATTATGATTTTCATGCATGCATGTGGCTAGAGTTATGCTAGAAGTGCTTATTGATGTTAAGTTGTGTAAAAATGCATGCTGCCAAAATTTCGTGGTCTGGCTTCCAACGGGTCAGATCGCCCTCTACTTCCTCTATCTGTGAAAAATATTTGTGTGGTTGCATAGTTCCTTGTGAATACTTGATGATAGGTTTTGTAAAATCATAAAAATGTATTTTTAAACCCAAGTTATGAACGTTTTGTCATTTTGATGTAAATCTGGAAAATTTCTGGGCAACATCCACTGCCCATATTGTTTTAACTTTTGAACGATTTTTACTAATCAAAAAACTATTAAATTAGGTAGATTGTTATTTTAAACATGTATAAGGGTCACTGTAAAATTTTAGTGGAAAATATGTTAAGGTATAAGAGATATGATTTTTCTAAATTTTCCCTAGAATTTGGAAACAAAACTTCTGGGCAGCAAGCACTGCCCATATTGCTTTAAATATTTTAATGAGTTTTATTATTCCAAAAGTTATAAAATTTTTAAGGAAGCTAATATAGACATTTATAAAGATCCCTGTAAACTGTTAGAAAGAACTGGGCTACGCTGTAAGAGAAGTGAATTTTCAAAGTTACCTTAAAATCTAGAAAAAAATCTTGGGCAGCAGGCACTGCCCAGATTAATTTACAAATTTGAATGAGTTTTTCCATCCCAAAAATTATGAAATTTTGAGGGGAATTAGTTAAGATTTTTATAAGGACTTCTTTAAATTTTTATAGAAAATTTTGTCACGGTTTTGGAGAAATAAGTTTTCTAAATTTTCCCTAAAAACTGAAAGGTAGTAATTTCGAACCTTAACAAAAAATGATTTTTGGGAGGATAGTTCTCTTAACTTAAAACAAGTTTTGATGCGAGGCTTTTGCCTAGTTCCCGTCCTTATGACACAGAACACGTGAACGATAGTTTAAGGATTTTTGCCCAAAACTCAACTTAGGGCAAAAGTTTAAAAATGAGACTTTAACCCTTAAATTAAATAGTGAAAGTAAAGTTTTGGAAATGAGAAGAAATATTCCTTTGTAAAGATAACTAAGGATTTGGAGACTTAAACAATCCCAAATCATCTTGAGTTAAATTAAAAGTTGATTTTTGCCATTTTTAAGTTAAGGTTCAAATTGCCCTTCTTTTAAAAAATAATGTAAAAAGAGATCCTAGGTTATGGATAAAAAAAATGGTAAGAATGAGAGTTGGGTTTTTGTAGAATCTTTAAGAGAACAGGATAACATTTTAATATATTATTTGTAAAGGGTCAAAAAGTGGTATTTTGGTAAATGATAGAAAACGATAAACTTTCGTGAGAGGACGACAAGTTGGTATTTTTCTAAGATAGGAGTTCAGTAGAACTCCTTTTTCCAAAAACCAAAATACAATAACCGACAAGAGAGTTCTCTAGTTAATGAATATTAAGATGCATGACACGGAGAGCGTGTTGCGGTGAGGCCGATTTTCTCATGTTATTGTAAATACTGAAACAAAATTCGGCCTTATACACTGTAAGGTGTATAAGATGTTATAGTATAGATTCTTTAAGAGAACGTTATTACATGTAGCTATCATAGAATATTAGCTATAAGAGTATGTCATATTTTAATCCAAATACACTGTATTTATTATAGTAACCACAAAACGGAAAACAAATATCGGTGTTAAAGATCCAGCTTAGAGCTAAGGACTCCAAGTAAGTTAGTCTTTCTCTTTCTTGGCTACAACATGAATATACTAGTGTGTGCTTGTAGTAGTAGATTACACTAGTTTTTTTGGGTCATTAAGACCAGGGTATGCTTAATGCCTACTATTGCAATGCTTTGGCAATCTGGGGCTAAATGGTAAGTAGGTTCGGGTTGGAGCCAGAACCCTAACATAAAATAGTCTGGGTTGGAGCCAGTACATGGTAACTATATAGTCCAAGTAGGAGCCAGGACATGGTGAGTTTATAGTTCAGGTTGAAGCCAGGACAATGGTAATATAGTTCGGGTTGGAGCTAGATACCTAACATAAAATAGTTCGGGTTGGAGCCAGGACATAGTCCGGATTGGAGCTAGGACATGGTAAGTATATACTCTGGGTTGAACTCAAGACAATGGTAATATAGTCTGGGTTGGAGCCAGGGCAATGGTAATATGGACTAGGTTGGAGCGAGGACATGGTAAAAATATAGCCCGGGTTAGAGCCAGGACAATGGTAATATAGTCTGGGTTGGAGCCAGAACATAAATGCTGGAACTGGGTTTAAGCCCAGATCCCTTGCTCTTGATTCATTGAATAGTTATGATATGTGTCATATATCTTCAATGTTCTGGGATTTTCTAAGTGAAAGTTATCATGATATGTGTAACGTTGTTTGTTAGGTACAATCAAAGTATTTGATTATGTTTTGGCTATTGTTTAAGAATTGTATGATAGGGTTGGGATTTATCCAATACCCTAATGATTGGTAGTGATAACTATTAGGATTAATGCCCTAAAGGCATGTAAAGACATTTTATTGGTTTTAAATAAAAGTATAATTTCATTATATTTGAATGTTATAATTATTGTTTGAATTAATTATATAATAATATCAAGAAAATTCCCTATTCATTCATGATAATATGATCTTGTATTAGTACGAGACAATTAAGATCATAGATAATGTATAAAATAGTCAGTAACATATTAAAGTAAGGAATCTTTAATGAATGGTTACTAGTACGGCTTGCTAAGCATACGAGATGCAAGTAATCTAGATTCGGATTACTGATGTGGATAGACATCTTAGTAAATGTGTTGTATATAATAGAGATTATATATGACATGACCGATGAGTATTAATTATCTTTATAAACTTGTCGTTTGACGTAAAGATTTAATTCTTGTCATAATAGATGATCCTTTGTAGATTAGTCTAAATCCTAAGTATTCATGAACTCCAGTTTATGTTTGTTGGATCTTTTGATTCACTCGTTAAGGTCTCTTAGAATAATATGGCTAATGACTTTTGTTTTGGAGATTCAATATCATGGATGGCTGGGAACATGAATTACAATATTGGAATCCATGCTTTCCTAACGGATCGAATATTGGTTCCCTTAAGCATTGAATCTGGAACTGAATAGTTATTGAGCTCAAATATATAATTAGATTATAGATTAATTATTTGCTAGTGAATTAATGGTACTTAAGGATAAAGAGGTAATTAGAAGAGTAAAACGGTAATTTTGACCAGCTCTAATTAACAGACCAATAATGGAGGACAGAACTACATATATTGATTATATCAATGGACTACTAGAGAAAACTCTGTAAATATATTTCTATAAATACTTAGAGTGCAATTCCATATTTATAGTGGAGTAATCATGGAATTAATAAATAAGATTATAAGATTAAAGAGTTTAATTAATAATCTGGTTTATTGGAGCTTCGTATTGTAGGTCCATGGTCCTTAGATCACCTCTGTCCTACACTGTCAACGGTAAGGATGTCAAAAGAAAGATTTGTTAAGAGAAATGACTAAATTGCAAAGGAATTAATTTTCCAAGGCAAGGAAATAAATATTTGATAATTATGGGCAATTAATTAATTATTTAACTATATAGTTTTTATTTTGAAAAATTATAGGTTAAAATTAATATTAATCTTGTTTGGATTAATATAAAGAGAGATAATAATAAATATATTATTTATAATACGATATTTATTTATTTATTTATTTTAAAACTGATATTTTAAGATAAAGTTAATTTTGAATTAACTAATATTTATGTTGGAATAAATATTTTGTCTTAAAAGTTGATTAAATAAACAAATGAGAATTAGGGCAACCCTAATAGGGCTGGGCAGTACAGTGTGTGGCGCCTAGGATTATGTATTTTTATCCTTGGGATTTGAATTTTGAATTTCAAATTAGTTTTTTTAATCAATTATTTGATTTTTTTAAATATGATTTAATTAAATAATTAAATGAAAATATCTAATCAGTTTTAATTTGAATTATATTTTAAAGATTATTTAATTAGATTAAATATCTTTATAAATCTGATATACATGATGTTCAGAGATAATGAATAATCAGACTCTCTCTAAAGCGATAGTTTTCTCTAAACCTAAAAACTATTCTAAACTTTCTCTCTATCAAAAACTCTCTAGATCTCATGTGTTGAATACATCTAGGGAGTCACATAAATCAACCTTTTGAATCCTACGTGCCCACACACGTCCTTGTGTGTTTGAGGATTTGGTCCGGAAGATCAAGGTGTGAGATCTCAGAACACTGGATAGGAAGATCGTTGATTTATACAAAAAGACTCAAGGACACTTGATAGGCTACAAGAGGTAATCCCTAATCTATTTGTATGTGATTTAATATTTATATATGTATATGATCCTGTATGATATTAATATTTATTAAAATGGGTCCATATATTCTGTTGCGTACCTTTGATTTAATCATTTAATACCAACAATTGGGTCCATGTTTACTTACAAAAACATTGATATTTTTTTCAAATGATAATGTTATTGTTTTATTTATTTATTTTAGTAATGTCGAACGGTGGCAATCCAATAACTATTTTACTATCACTGAAAAACTTAATGGTGATAATTTTATAAGATGGAAATCAAATCTAAATCTTATGTTAATCTGTGAGAACCACAAATTTGTCCTGACTTAGGAATATCCTAAAGAGCCCGCTGCCACTGCCCCGAAGAATGTTCGGGACAAGTATGATGCCTGGATTCAATCCAATAATAAGGAAAAGTGTTACATGCTTGTGAGCATGAATGATATTCTGAGAACAAAGTATGAAACCATGGAAACTGCATTTGAGATAATGGATTCTCTGAAGGTCATGTTTGGGCAACAATATGATCAAAGTAGACATGAAGCTACTAGAACCTACATGACTACTAAGATGAAGAAAGGTATTTCTGTACGTGAACATGTTTTACACATGATTAACGTGATGCATGAAGCAGAAATACATGGAGCCATCATTGATGAGCGTACACAAGTAAGCATCATACTGGAATCGCTTCACTCCTGTCTTTTCTACTTTCACCACCAACTATATTATGAATAAGTTGGAATTCAACATGACTCAGCTGTTGAATGAACTACATACATTTGAGTCTCTTAACAAATTCATTACAAAAGAGACTGAAGCAAATGTGTTAGAGGAGAAACCTTCAAACTCTTAGGAGAAATCCAAGAAGAGAAAGAAGAACAATAATAAGGACAAAGAAAAGGGCAAAAAGTCCAATAAAGGCAAGATGGCACCAAAATCCAAGGAGAACAAAAATGACAACAACTCCAAGAATAAAGAACCAAAAGGAAAATGTTTCCAATGTGGAGTTGAAGATCACTACAAGATAAATTGCAAGAAGTATCTCTTTGAGCTGAAAAAGAAAGGTAAATATGATTTGCTTGTACTTGAAGCTTGTGTAGTGGAAGACGATATGTCATTCTGGGTTTTAGATTCAGGAGCCACTAACCATGTTTGTTCTTCCATGCAGATACTTGAGTCATCAAGGGAGCTGGCAGATGGCGAGGTGACCATGCGAGTTGGAAGTGGAGCGCTCGTTTCAGTAAGAGCAAAGGGAACAATCCGTTTAAATTTTGGGAAAAATTATTTAGTTTTATACAAAGTTTCTTTATCTATGTTGCAAGAAAAATCTTTTGATATTTCTTTCAGTAATAATGCAATTGTTATTTCAAATAATGGTTTTAAAATATTTCAAGCGGAACATAATAACGGACTGTGTATGCTCAAACCAAATGAACGAACGTTCAATAATTCAAAATTATTTAAAATAGCGAAACCGCAAGGTAAGAAAAGATAAAAAGCTTCAAACGAGGATGACACATATCATTGGCATCTTAAACTTGGTCATATAGGTATAGATAGAATAAACTGGTTAACAAAAGATGGACCTTTGAGAGAACTAAGAGTTGGAACTCTTCTGGTTTGTGAATCTTGTTTAGAAAGAAAACTAACCAAACGTCCTTTCTCGGCAAAAGGCAATAGAGCCAAAGAACCTTTGGAGCTTGTACATAGCGATGTTTGTGGTCTAATCAATGCACAAGCAAGAGGTGGGTATGTATTTCATCACTTTTATTAATGATTACTCAAGATATGGTCATACTTACCTAATGCTTAGGAAATCTGAAACCTTTGGTTAGTTTCGAGAATTCAAAGCTGAGGCTGAGAAGCAGTAAGGTAAGACTCTAAAGACACTTTGATCTGATTGAGGTGGAGATTTGGATTTAGAATTCAAAGATTTCTTGCTAGAGCATGGTTTTCTATCCCAACTCACAACACCGACAACGCCACAACAAAATGGTGTTTCTAAAAGAAGAAACAGGACATTGTTGGATATGCACTTCAAACGAAGACATACATTTTGAATGTAGTCTCATATAAGACCATTATCAAAACGCCACTAGAACTGTGGAATGGAAACAAACCTAGTTTGCACCACTTCTGCATTTGGGACTGTCCTGCTCATGTTCTTAGACCTAAATCAAGGAAACTTGAATCAAGGTCGGAAGTGTGCATTTTTGTTGGCTACGCTCCAAAAATAAGAGGTGATTATTTCTATAGTCCCAAGGATCAAAAGGTTTTTGTTTCAAAAAATGCGACCTTCCTTGAACATGACTATATGAATAACTATAAACCTTAGAGCAAGGTAGTATTGGAGGAACTCACAGCTCATAAGATTCCATCATTAAATGATAAATGACAAACCGAGGAAACCATGATTCCTAGAAAAGAAACCTCGGTGCAATGTCGTAGTGGGAGGATTATGAGACAACATGTTCGTTACGAACACAAGGCACATGTCCTTATTTCTGATATAGACAAAGATGATCCATTAACCTTTAAAGAGGCAATGGATGATCCTTAAAAGTAGAAATGGCAAGAAGCCATGAACTAAGAAATTGAATCGATATATTCCAATCCTGTCTGGGAACTTGTGGATCCACCTGAAGATGCCAGGTCCAAGGGTGTAAGTGGATATACAAGAAGAAAAGAGGTGTAGATGGGAAATTAGAGACTTTCAAAGAAATGCTTGTAGCCAAAGGTTTCACTCAGAGAGAAGGTGTTGATTATGAAGAAACATTTTCTCCTGTGGCCATGCTAAAATCCATTCGTATTCTCTTTTCCATAACGGCTGCCAATGATTATGAGATATGGCAAATGGACGTCAAGACAACATTTCTAAATGGCTATCTTGATGAAAGTATCTATATGGTACAACCAAAAGGGTTCATAAAGAAAGGGGGAGATCAAAAGGTGTGCAAGTTGCTGAAATCCATTTATGGATTAAAGCAAGCATCTAGATCTTGGAATATCACTTTTGATGAAACAATTAAAACATATGGCTTCGAACAGAATGTCGATGAAGCATGTGTGAATAAATACATCAAAGGAAAAATGGTGGTTTTCTTAGTTCTTTACGTTGATGACAGTTTGCTCATTGGGAACAATGTAGAGACATTGTCAAATGTAAAGAAGTGGTTAGATGAAAAGTTCCAAATGAAATATCTGGGCGAGGCGAGCTATGTTCTGGAAATCCAAATCCTAAGGGATTGGAAGAACAATTTCTTGGCACTTTCTCAAGCTAATTATATAGATAAGGTGCTTGAAGGGTTCTCTATGGAGAATTCTAAGAAAGTTCAATTACCGACCAGACATGGTATTGCTCTCTCCAAGGAACAATGTCCCAAGAAACCTCAGGACGAAGAGGATATGGGAAAGTATCCAAATGCTTCAGCAGTTGGGAGTCTGATGTATGCTATGTAGTGTACTAGGCCCGACATATGTTATGTAGTTGGGATTGTAAGTTGTTATCAATCAAATCCTGGTTTGGAACACTAGATTGCAGTAAAGCACATTCTCAAGTATCTTAGGAGAACAAGAGGCTATATGCTGGTATATTCAGGGGGTGAGCTAAATCATACTTGACACCCTTATTTTGATTTCCAATCAAACAAAAACAGTAAAAAAATCGACATATGGGTCAATGTTTATTCTTGGTGGAGGAGCTGTTGTCTAGAGAAGCATTAAGCAATCCAACATAGCTGATTCAACCATGGAAGTTGAATACATAGCGGCTTGTGAAGTAGCTAAGGAGGTAGTTTGGTTGAGGAAGTTCTACACTGATCTGGAAGTTATTCCAGATATGGATAAGCCACTAATCATGTATTGTGAAAATAGTGGAGCAGTAGCTAGTTCCAAAGAACCTAGAAGCCACAAGAGAGGGAAGCATATAGAAAGGAAATATCATCTGGTAAGAGAGATTGTACAGTGAGGTAATTTGACTGTTATAAAGATAGTGTCAGAACAGAACCTGGTTAACCCGTTAACCAAGACACTTCCTGCAAAGTCGTTCATGGGTCGCATGCGCAATATAAGATTAAGGGAGATGCCTCATCTGCTTTAAGGGCAAGTGGGAGATTGTTAGGATTAATGCCCTAAATACATGTAAAGACATTTTATTGGTTTTAAATAAAAATGCAATTTTATTATATTTGAATGTTATATTGTTTGAATTAATTATATAATAATATCAAGAAAATTCCCTATATATTCATGAGAATATGATCTTGTATTAGTACGAGAGAATTAAGATCATAGATAATGAATAAAATAGTCAGTAACATATTAAAGTAAGGAATATTTAATGAATGGTTACTAGTACGGCTTGCTAAGCATATGAGATGCAAGTGATCTAGATTCAAATTACTGATGTGGAGAGACATCTTAGTAAATTTCCTGTATATAATAGAGATTATATATGGCTAAGCTGACAAGAATTAATTATCTTTATAAACTTACCGTTTGATGTAAAGATTTGATGCTTATCATAATAGACGATCATTTGTAGATCAATCTAAATCCTGATTGTGTTTATTGGATCTTTTGATTCACTCGTTAAGGTTTCTTAGTATAATGAGGCTAATGACTTTTATTTTATAGATTCAATATCATGAATGGCTGGGAACGTGAATTACAATAATGGAATCCATACTTTCCTAACAGATCGAATATTGGTTCCTGTTGACCCTTGTTTTGGTCAACTGACACAGAGTCAAAAAGCTTGATGTGGATAGATGTGTTGGAATGAATGTAATGACAAAAATAGTAAAGGACGCAAGAAATTATTGTGGTTCGACCCCAAGAACTGGTAATGACCTACGTCCACTTAAGCTATTATTGATGTGAGATCTCAAAGGGGTGATCAAAGAACTAGGGTTCTCCGAGTTTCACAAACCTGAGAGAGATAAACAGTACAACCATAATACAATAGCTCTAATTCTCTCGTAAATATGTAGTTTTTCTTAATCAAAAGCCAAAAGTCCCTCCCCTGAGCTATCTTTTTCTATTTATAGGCTCAAGGAGGATTACATGAATTTGTTACATATATTCTCTCCTAATTACTCGGATAATCAGGAATCATTGGAGATAATCTCATAATTGATTATGATCCCTACAGGATTATCTTGAAATATCTGGAATGTATGACCATGTTGGTCGTGATAAAAACTCAACTGCCGTGCCTGTAATGTCTTACTGGTCGATACTCTAACAAAACTCTGCCAGGTGTCAGCCACGTGTTCAAAAATCGCTTACCACGTCATCTGTGCCTGTTTTTTGGATAACATTTGCCCCCCCCCCCCCCAAGTTTATTTATTACAACCAACAATAAATAAACTTTAAGGAAACGAGCCTTCGATTACCCCACCAGATCTATCAGAGGAGTTCGTGCATCATTGGGGAAAGTAACCTACCCCTGTCCAATCACGGCTTTTCAGTTCCCAAGTAACCTATTGACGGCTATCACCCTTCCCCATGCTTCAAAAAGAGGAAAATGATGATTACTTCCTCTTTCATGCCACAGACAAAAACTATATATAGCCTTCTCATAGTCTTCTTTATCTTTTTACGCAAGTTATTTCTCCTTCAAGAAACCCTAAAACCAGAACCTTCAGTCTCTCCGAAGACCATCTTTCAGCGTTTCAAGAACCAGCCATCCGTTCTTCTTCGCTTGAAGCTCTTCCAAATCTCCACGACCTTTGCTTTGGTAAGTTTCAGAACCTTTATGCTCTTTTATCTTTGTCGTGCATGCCTCTGTGGGTTAGCTGTTAAGTTCCGGTGTTGTCTATGTTTCTGGGTTGAAATGCATGGAGGAAGGGAATTTATTGGGTGATAGTAGATAGGATGATGTTTCTTTTCCATTTAGAAGTTACGAGTTAGTTTGATAGCCGAGATCATGGATTTAGGACATAAAACTGAAGTAAAAATTCGATTTTTATGCTAGTTGAAAAACTGAGTTTTTCCCACCCTTGAAGGAGTTGAAAAAGCTTTTTCAAAAACTTTTTACTTTCACTTTTTGATCTGCTTTTCAAAATGTTCATGTGAAAAAATTAGTTCTTTGCTAGAATGTTGTTGTATAAAAGCTTGACTTCTGTACACGACCAGCGTTATTCTAAAAAACTTTCTAGATTCTTCATCCTCACCTCCCCATTCTTCTGTTCGCAGATTTTGATGCCAGATTTGTGGGGAGGTGAGCGGCCAATCGACGACGATCTTCTTGCACAACTGCTTGAAGGCGAAGAACAGCCGGCCCATCGCGTTCACAAGATTCCATTTTCAAGAGTTTCTTCTTCCAGACCTCAACCTTCACCACCTCAAATGGCCCGCTCTAAATCTCCAGGAAAAAAGAAACCAAACCCTAAAAACAATCCAAATTCTCCTGCCTAGCCTGATTCGCAGGCTAGGGTTCCCTCGACCAGTGGTTGAGAAAACATTGCCCCTGACCCTCGCATTCAGGTCAGGGCTCGCCCTCGACATTCAAACCTTCCTGATGTCGAGTGGTATCTTTCTCCCAATAGCCAGGTGACTCCCCGGATGCTTGCCAATTACCTTAGGAAGTATCCTCTTATCGGGGTCAATCTCAAGATCCCTGCTGCTGACCAGAGAGCTAATCTGCCTGGGGGCGTCTACAGCGCTTGGTCAAGATACCACATAGAGGTGGGGGCTACCCTTCCTCTACATCCATTTTACCAGAGGGTGGCAAACTAC
Organism: Humulus lupulus; assembly: GCF_963169125.1. Taxonomy (NCBI): domain Eukaryota; kingdom Viridiplantae; phylum Streptophyta; class Magnoliopsida; order Rosales; family Cannabaceae; genus Humulus; species Humulus lupulus. Next base: position 76,900,300 of record NC_084796.1, read on the forward strand.
TTTGGTGTTGCCCCCTTTCAAATTACCCCAAATGGATAGAGAATGCTCGCTGCACTCTATATCCTTTACAAACTCAAAAAATGGCCAGAGCCCACTCCCCATGAGGTCAACTTCCTTTTCGACCTTAAGTCCAACCCTCAACAGTACGGGACGGGCTTTTTTCATTCTTGTCACCAGGAAACAAACTGCACATTCCTGAGTGACACTACTCATATCTCCAACGTGGGGAAATACAATCAGGAGTATTTCCTCACGCCAGACATGACTACAAACAACTTGGCCTTCGCTCGAGGAGGCAAATGTCCTTTTCCACTGGTCGCTACTTTTCTTAAAAAATTCCTTTGCACTTCTCTAAAGTATCTTGTGCCTTTCAGGACCATGGTTACGCCCGAACCCAACACCTGACATGGTGTTGAGGTCCAACACATTGGCCAGGATGGCTGACGCTGAAAAAAGCGTTAAGTCTCTGGTTACTGATGAAAACCTGAGGTTGTCTAGCCTCCTGGCCCCTCGTCAGGAAACGAGGGAAACCGTGGTGGCAGACGCCATTGCCATAGGGCATCCCGAGCAGCAACCCCCAGTGTCTCCTCCTCGAAGGAGACCGACTCGGGTTACAATTAGGGAACCAACTGGTGCCCCCCAAGCAGAAAGGCCTTCTACCCCCCAAGGGAAGGGGAAACAAAAGGTCGCAGAAGTTATTGTAAACTTGGATGAGTCTTCAGAAGAAAACGGTACTGTTATTTTGCTCTTAAATAGCTTGCCAATTCCCTGTCACTTATTTGACGGGGACGGCAATTTTATGTATACTCCAAATTTAGGGCCAGACTTCTTCGTGCCAGAGAGTGTGTATATGACTAATAGAGTCAGTAGTGTAGCGACAAGTAGTGGTAGCTCAGGTATTGGACTTTGTGATTTTCCTTACTTCTTTTCTGATGTACCGTCATTTGTCATCTAATATTGTCTTACTATCTGCATGCTTATTTTTTTTTGCAGAAATGGCCTCCCCCAATGTTTTCGACTTATACCAGACTCAGGAGGAGGAGGAGGTCCCCCTGGTCCGACGGGAGAAATCGGCCAGGAGACACGACGGAAAATCTAGCCAAGCACCCTCAGCCAAGAAGGGTTGAGCAGCTGATCCTCCCAAGGACGGGCCCTCTGGCCAACCATCTGCTCAAACACCTGCCTCTGCTGAGAAGGAGGCCCCACCTGCCGCCACCAACCCTCCTCCTGCGGCTCAAAAAGAACAGGCTCAACAAGCCGAACTTCCTGGGACCAGACTCTCGAGCCATTCCCTGCGATCAGCTAAAGATTGCCTTGCTCACATCCTGAAGCATGACCGTTGCAGGGAGGCAATGGCTGAGGCTGAGAACATGGGGGTCGATCAGATCCTCAACAGGGCTCTTAACGAAGTAGCCAGTGTAAGTACTCTTTCTCTTGGCTTTTATCTTTCCTTCTTGTAATAAAGCCTAACTTTTATTCTTTGACTGCAAGCCATGCTGACAATGACCACGGCTCGTACTCGTGCTAGCGCTAGCATCGAGCAGTCTCAGGCGAAGGTCATCGAGGAGCTTCAGGCCGCAGAGGCTAGGCATGCTAGGGATTTGGAGGTGGTCACCCAGTAGAACGATGCTTTGGTGGCAGAACTGGCAGAGAAGCAAGCCTCTCAGGAAACTCTAAGGAAGCAGAGGGATGACTACTTGGAGTCCAGCCGAATCCAATGGCGTGAAGTCAAGAAACTTAGGGAGGAGCATCTCGCTAAGGACGCGACCATTGTTGTTCTCGAAAGCCAGGTGGAACAGCTTAAGCTCACCAATGCCAAGGACCTAGAGAGGTATAAGAACGTGACACTTCGGTGTTTCTATGATTTTTGGAAACACAACCAAAGTGCCGATTTCAGTTACCTCCTAGAAGACACCAGGAAGGCCGAGCTAGCCCGCTGTTCTGCTCGGTTAGCTATCGAAGAGAGAGCTAAGGTCCCTACTTCCCCAAGCATTCAGCCAGCCACTGAAGTGGAGGGAGGAGAAGCTGGAGGAGACGTAGTCGAACAAAATGATCGAATAGATCCTCCTGCTCCCCAAGCTCCTGAGAGTTTTTTGTTCTTTAACTTTTCTTTAATTACACGACCTACGGGTCGTGATGTAAAGACTAATTTTTTTCTTTTTAATTTTTCTGCATGGGCAGCATACTTTCCTTTTACTTTGAACAATTACATCCAAGCAGTACTGCTTGCGGTGTAAAAGAATTCCTTTTGATATTATAATATTTCTGCTTATTGCAACATCTGTTCGCATGACCGAACTCAGCATAGTACTTTGGCTTGATTTAACAAAATATAAATTTTGAAAAATACTCTAAGTACCATAGCATTCTTTCACTTATTTTGTTCATGTGTTTACATACCTCTTGGTATGCTTTGCTATCGATGTACCTTATATGCCTCCCAAGTGACTGAGGAGCTTTAGGTCCTTGGTCACTTGCCTTGACCACGACCTGTGCGAACATTACTGCTCGGTATAAATTGTAACACTTATAATACAGCAAAATAACACACGTAATGAACAAATACTTGTAAATAAAATTTACAAAGGTTGGCAAGAATGACTGGCTGCGCACAGTCCCTTATAATTCTCGTATTAAAATGGACTAAACATGTCTTTACGAGTGATCTTTTAAAAAGATCTTACACTTATAATCGATTAGCCATATAACATGACTAACCCTTTTTCGAAACTTGTAAAAAGTAAAAATTAATACAAGCCAGCCCTTTAAGAAGGACTGTTTATTGATAATACTTGCGCAGGTGTTCTCTGTTCCAATAGCGCGAAACGAGATCTCCATTCAAGTGTGCAAGTTTGTATGTGCCTGGATGAAAGACTTCTTCAATCTAGTAAGGTCCTTCCCAGTTCAGTCCGAGTACTCCAGCAGCCGAGTCGCGGGTGTTTAAGAAAACTCGTCGAAGTACTAGGTCTCCGACGTTGAATTTTCTTTCTTTTACTTTTGAATTAAAATACCGTGCGACTTTCTGCTGGTACACAGCTACTCAGAGTTGGGCTTTTTCTCATTTCTCCTCAAGCGAGTCTAGGGACTCCATCAACAGTTGGCAATTCTAGTCTTGGTCGTATGTGATTCTTCGATGTGAGGGCGGATCTAACTCGACTGGCAACATGGCTTCATACCCGTATGCTAAGGAAAACGGGGTATGACTTGTTGCTGTTCGATGAGAAGTTCTATACAACCAAAGTACTTCGGGAAGCTGTTCCAGCCATGCTCCTTTAGCTTCTTCAAGCCTTTTCTTCAGGGTATCCTTAAGTGTTTTATTCACTGCTTCGACTTGCCCATTTGCTTGTGGATGCGTGACCGAAGAAAAGCTTTTAATGATTCCATGCCTTTCGCAGAAGTCTATGAATAGGTCACTGTCAAACTGGGTGCCGTTGTCTGAGACAATTTTTCAAGGTAAACCATATCGCCAAACAATGTTCTTGATGACAAAGTCAAGAACTTTCTTTGTCGTTATGGTAGCGAGTGGCTCAGCTTCGGCCCATTTGGTGAAGTAGTCGACTGCTACAACTGCGTATTTTACTCCACCCTTTCCCGTTGGCAAGGATCCAATTAAATCGATACCCCATACTACGAAGGGTCATGGACTTTGCATTTGCTTTAACCCGTTGGGAGCAGCGCGTGGGATCTTGGAAAATCTCTGACACTTATCGCATTTTCACACAAACTCCATTGAGTCTTCGTTCATAGTTGGCCAGAAATAACCCTGCCTCAGAATCTTTTTCGACAAGCTCTTCCCCCCAGCGTGATCCCCACAGAAGCCTTTATGTACTTCCCTCATCAGCTCTTTAGCCTTTTCTGGTGTAATACATCTGAGCATTGGCATGGAGTATCCTCTTTGGTAAGGAACACCACCGACTAGTATATACCTCGCAGCCTATCTCTGAAAAGTCCTGGCTTTGTTTCTATCTGCTAGTAGTACACCATTTGTGAGATACTCCAAGTACGGTGCCATCCATGTATCTTTTATCTAAATTTCCATATTGGTTTCATCTGCTCGTATGCTCGGCTCGCATAATCTCTCCACTGGCACTATGTTTAAAGTGTCAGCATCTTTTGCACTTGTGAGTTTGGCTAAGGCATCTTCGTTTGAATTCTGATCCCGAGGTATTTGCTGGAGGGTATACTTCTCGAATTGCGCCAACAGATCTTTGGTTTTGTTGAGGTAGGTCACCATTTTCAGGCCCCGTGCTTGATACTCCCCTAAGACCTGATTCACTACCAGCTGTGAATCACTGTAAATATCAAGCACTTTTATACTCATGTCTTTGGCCAACCTTAGTCCAGCGAGTAGTGCTTCATATTCGGCCTCATTGTTTGATGCGGTGAAATCGAACCTAATGGCGCAGTGAAATCGATGCCCTTCTGGCGTTATCAATATCACTCCTGCTCCTGTGTGAGATTCGTTGGACGATCCGTCCGTGAATAACTTCCACGAAGAAGCTTCGACTTGGGGCTCAGGCGCACTAGGTTTTTCGCACTGCTCGTTATCTGGGAGCTCAGTGAATTCAGCGATAAGATCAGCCAAGACTTGTCCTTTTATTGCTGCTCGCAGTGAATATGTGATATCGAACTGCCCGAGTTTGACTGCCCATTTTAACAAGCATCCAGCCGCTTCCGGTTTTTGCAGAACTTGTCGAAGGGGCTGGTTGGTTAAGATTGTGATGGGATGGGCTTGGAAGTAAGGACGTAACTTCCTTGAGGCCAAGATTAAGCAATAGGCTAATCTCTCTATGGGTGGATACCTCAATTCGGCACCGATTAACCTCTTGCTAACATAATAAACTTCCTTTTGTACGCCTTCTTCTTCTCGTACTAGCACCGCACTAGCATCAAATTCAGTGATCGCCAGGTAAATGAACAAAGTTTCTCCATCTATAGGTTTTGATAAAACAGGAGGCTGTGCCATGTGGGCTTTTAAGGCTTGGAAAGCTTGTTCGTAGTCTCCAGTCCATTCGAACTTCTTGTTGCCTCTAAGTAGATTAAAGAAAGGGACGCATTTATCCGTCGACTTGGAAATAAATCTACTGAGTGCGGCAATCCTTCCAATTAAACTTTTCACATCCTTGATTTTCACCGGCGATTTCATGTTGATCAGGGCTTTGATCTTTTCGGGGTTGGCCTCGATTCCTCTTGAATTAACAATGAACCCCAAAAATTTCCCTGATCCTACTCCGAAGGAACATTTGAGAGGATTTAACTTCATCTGATATTTGTTCAGAACATTGAAACACTCTTGTAAATCCTTCACATGTCCTTCTGCCTTTTTTGACTTTACCAACATGTCGTCTACGTACACCTCCATGTTTACTCCGATCAACTCCTTAAACATGTGGTTAACCAATCGCTGGTAAGTCGCACCAGCATTTTTCAGTCTGAAGGGCATTACTTTATAACAGTATAACCATGTATCGGTTCGAAAGCTAGTGTGATCCTCGTCAGGGGGATGCATACTGATCTGATTGTATCCTGAGTATGCATCCATGAAAGAGAGGATCTCATGTCCTGCAGTTGCATCGACCAGTTGGTCGATCTTTGGGAGTGGGAAGCAATCTTTTGGGCATGCTTTATTAAGGTCTGTGAAATCCACACAGGTTCGCCATTTGTCGTTAGGCTTGGGAACCAGTACTAGATTAGAGACCCACGATGGATAAAACGCCACCTTGATGAACTCATTCTCCTTCAGTCTTTCAACTTCCTCTTTTAAGGCTTTCGATCTATCCTTATCGAGCAGCCTTCTTTTTTGTTGCACGGGTGGAAAACTATTTTCAACGTTCAAGACATGGCTGAGAACTGCAAGATCTATCCCAGCTATGTCTCTATGTGACCAGGCAAAAACTTCCTGGTTCTTTCTCAAAAATTCCACCAGTGCATGCTTCGTTGTTGCTTCTAAATTTTTCCCAACCTTTACAACTCTGGTCGGGTCTTTTTCGTCAAGTTGGACCTCTTCAAGGTCCTCGACGGGTCCAACATCTTCCTCAAAATCCCCAAAGCGAGGATCTAAATATCTATCCTCACTTTGGGAAACACCCTATTTGGTAACTTCATCACTGGATTGGGCTTGTGTATCAATGGCCATCTGCAACCTCTCTGGGGGAGTGTTCATCACTGTTCCTTTCTTTGCCTTTGTGATCGAGGCATTATAGCACTCCCTTGCTTCCCTCTGATTTCCCAACACGCGTCCTACCCCTACTTCTGTTGGGAATTTCATGGCCAGATGCCATACTGAGGTGACGGCCCGAAGGTCAACCAATATGGGCCTTTCAATTACAGCATTGTACGCCGAAGGACAATCGACTACTATGAAAGTAGCGAGTAATGTCCTGGTAGCAGGTGATGTACCTGTTGTTATCGGAAGTCTGATTGACCCTGTAGGGGCAAGTCCCTCACCAGAGAAGCCGTAAATTGTCTGGTTGCAGGGCTCCAAGTCCTTGATGGATAACTTCATGCATTCCAGCGAAGATTTGTACAGGATGTTCACTGAACTTCCTGTATCGACCAGTACTGTCTTCACCATCATGTTGGCGATTTGAACGTCCACGACCAGCGGATCGGAATGTGGGAACCGGACATGCTGGGTGTCGCTATCAAAGAAGGTTATTTCACCATCCTCTGATCGAGCCTTCTTAGATGCCCGGTCCTCCACAGTCATCATCTCGATGTCCTGGTCGTGGCGTAGGGTCCGAGCATATCGTTCCCTTTCTTTTCCGCTGCTTCCCGCGAGGTGCGAGCCTCTACATATGGTGAGTAAAGTGTCAGCTACGGGGTCAGGCTGCAAAGGGGGCGAGCATTAGCGTGGGGGCGCCTGCTCGTTGCCACCTGGAGCCTCTCGTTGGGAAGTTCCTGAGGCCCGTATGTATCTCCTCAAGTGTCCTTGTCTGATAAGGAACTCGATTTCATCCTTCAGCTGGTTGCACTCATTTGTATCATGTCCGTAGTCGTTATGATAATGACAGAACTTGGTAGTATCTCTCTTCGAAATATCTTTTCGAATGGGAGCGGGTCTTTTGTAAGGCACACTAGAACTCGTGGCCTGATACACTTCTCCCCGAGACTCGACAAGGGCAGTGTAGTTAGTGAACCGCGGTTCATAACGATTGCCCTTGGCGTGTTTATTTTCAGAGGTGGAAGGCTCATTGTGCGGCCGTTTCCCCCCATTCTTGCCATTGCCATTGCCGTTCCTGTTGCCTTTGCCGTTGTCATTGGGTTTTGACCCATTGGCGACTTTGGCGGGCTCGGCAGTCCCCTTATCCTTGCCTGGGGATTTCCCTTCGCTGGCGATGGCATCCTCGAGCTTGATGTATCAATCAGCTCTATCCAAAAATTCTTGAGTAGTCTTAACTCCATGCTTTCTGAGGCTACTCCACAAAGGCGTGCGGCACCTAACTCCCATAGTTATGGCCATCATCTTGCTCTCATCACCCACTGTTTTGGCTCCAGCCGCTGCTCGCATGAAGCGCTGGACGTAATCCTTCAGTGGCTCTCCCTCTTGCTGGCATATCTCCACCAGCTGATTCGCCTCAGTTGGGTGCACACGACTCGTATAGAATTGTGCGTAAAATTCTTTTACGAACATCTCCCAAGAAACAATACTTGCAGGAGGGAATTTTAAAAACCACTCCTGTGCAGCATCAAAAAGTGTTGTAGGAAAGATCCTACACCGAGCGTCTTCGGACACTTTCTGAATGTCCATCTGTATCTCAAACTTGTTGACATGAGATACCGGGTCACCATACCCGTCAAAGTTTGGAAGCGTGGGCATCTTAAACTTGCTGGGAGTTTCTGCCATAGCTATCCTCTGAACGAAAGGAGTGCCCCTTCTCCTGTCGTACTCAATATGAGACGTTCTTCCCCCGACCAGGGCATCTATTTGGGCTTGCACGGCGTCAGGAATCGCCAGAGCCTCTGCTGCTAGGGGAATGTACTCAACATGTCGTTCCCGGCAATCATTGAGTACATCTCTTAAATCTTCATCTCTTTGCCGCTGATCGCTTGCTCCGAGCCGGTTAAAGACGTTATTTTGCCTGGGCTGCCCCCCAGCATCACGTCTCTCGGGTTGGTCTTCCCTAGGTGGTGGGCTTCTGCCCCCACCTCTCTCTCCATTTCTCCGATCGGCATTTCCTCTGCCTGAGTCGGCCTCATTGTAACCATGGCCATCTCTAAACCTTGACTGGGTATGGTGGGATCGACTGTCCCCTCGGTTGCCTCCTCGGGTCGAAACTTCCTGAGCGTTAAAGGGTGGCCTGCGTTGGTCAGTAGGTCCCCGTGCATTATCATGCCATGGGGGGCCCCAGACCGCAGAGCTTATCTCTGAGTTCCTTCTGTTGCCAGAAGGACGCTGCCCCCTGCTCGGTGGGTTCGGCTCTTCGCCTCTGTGGCGTCTAAGACTACAGGGCTGCTGCCTGGCCCTATTCTGCCTTGGTTGCGGGGGATTACCCTGACCAGCCTGGGATGGAGGCTGCGCTTCAGGATCCCTTGGTGGGACATCATCCAGAGGCATTGGTGGCTGCTCGGGCCTTTGTGGGCTCGAGGGTTGGATCGGCGGGCTAGGATTGGGACCCCTTTGGGGTGGCCCATTTGCAGGTTGATCAGGCTGTGAGGCAGGTGCAACCTGATTCCTAGCCAACTGTAGGGCTGATTTTAGGGCTGCCATTGCCTCCCTCTGACAACGGTCCATCTCCGCCTGTCTTTCACTCAATTCCTAGCGCTGTCGCTCAATATCTTGTTGCTGCCGCGCCATAATCTCAGCAGCACTTTCTTGGCTGGCCCTCAGATTGGCCAATTCATCCTGCAATACCCCCAGGGTATTTCTCAGCGTCTCAGAATCTAATTCTTCCTCATCAAATTCCAAATGTGGCTCATTTTCAGCCATGTTTGGAGGAGGAGGAGGCGGTTGAGATGGTGCCGCGCTAGCCACCTATCCAGTCTTCTTTGTTGTTTTCGCCATTACTATATCAATGATTTCGTATCAAGCTCTCAATGAAAGCACCAGAATGTTGACCCTTGTTTTGGTCAACTGACATGAAGTCAAAAGGCTTGATGTGGATAGATGTGTTGGAATGAATGTAATGACAAAAACAGTAAAGGACACAAGAAATTATAGTGGTTCGGCCCCAAGAACTGGTAATGACCTACGTCCACTTAAGCTATTATTGATGTGAGATCTCAAAGGGGTGATCAAAGAACTAGGGTTCTCCGAGTTTCACAAACGTGGGAGAGATAAATAGTACAACCGTAATACAATAGCTCTAATTCTCTCGTAAATATGTAGTTTTTCTTAAGCAAAAGTCAAAAGTCCCTCCCTTGAGCTATCTTTTTCTATTTATAGGCTCAAGGAGGATTACATGAATTTGTTACAGATATTCTCTCCTAATTACTCGGATAATCAAGAATCATTGGAGATAATCTCGGAATTGATTATGATCCCTACAGGATTATCTTGAAATATCTGGAATGTATGACCATGCTGGTCGTGATAAAAACTCAACTGTCGTGCCTGTAATGTCTTACAGGTCGATACTCTAACAGAACTCTGCCAGGTTTCATCCACGTGTTCAAAAATTACTTGCCACGTCATCCGTGCCTGATTTTTGGATAACAGTTCCCTTAAGGGTTGATTCTGGAACTGAATAGTTATTGAGCTCCAATCTATAATTAGATTATAGATTAATTATTCGCTAGTGAATAAATGGTACTTAAGGATCAAGAGGTAACTGGAAGGGCAAATTGGTAATTTTGACCAGCTCTAATTAACGAACCAATAATGGGGGAGAGAACTACATATATTGATTATATCAATGGATTACTAGAGAAAGCTCGGTAAATATAATTCTATAAATACTTAGAGTGCAATTCCATACTTATAGTGGAGTAATCATGGAATTAATAAATAAGATTATTAGATTAAAGAGTTTAATTAATGATCTGGTTTATTGGAGCTTTGTATTGTAGGTCCATGGTCCCCAGATCACCTCTGTCCTACACTGTCAACGGTAAGGATGTCAAAAGAAAGATTTGTTAAGAGAAATGACTAAATTGCAAAGGAATTAATTTTCTAAGGCAAGGAAATAATTATTTGATAATTATGGGTAATTGATTAATTGTTAATTAATTATTTAACTATATGTTGACCCTCGATTTGGCCAACGACACGAAGTCAAAAATACGACAAGAAATGAGATGATAATCAATAATGGAATCTAATGATAAAGAACAAACTCAAACGATTTATAGTGGTTCGACCCCAATTGATGGTAATGAACTACGTCCACTTAGTGCTATTATTAATAATGTCGTGATCAAAGAACTAGGGTTCTTGAGTTTCACAAACCTTGGAAGAATTACAACAACACGATGGATAATCGCACTATATGTTTTTTCTCTCAGTATTCAGAGTAAGGATTCAAAAGTAAAAAAAAAGTCACTTCCTTGAGCTCTCTCATGCATATTTATAGGCTCAAGGGGGGTTACATGGGTCAATAGGCCTTAACTCTCCTTAATATATGTGTATCAAGGTAATAAAGAGGAAATAATCAACGTAGTTATTACAAGATTACAATCTTTTAAGGAAATAAACCGAATCATACGACTAGATTGGTCGTATCTAATCGCGAGGTTTGACGAAGCAAGGTGTAGCTAGTCAATAATTGAACAACATCTCCTTATTTCGACTCTGCCACGTGTCAACCACGTGTGAGAAATCCTTGCCACGTCATCAGCAGCCGTTTTTGGGTAAACATTATATATTTTTTATTTTGAAAAACTATAGGTTAAAATTAATACTAATCTTGTTTGGATTAATATAAAGAAAGATAATAATAAATATATTATTTATAATATGATATTTATTTATTTAATTTAAAACTGATATTTTAAGATAAAGTTAATTTTGAATTAAATGATATTTATGTTGGAATAAATATCTTGTCTTAAAAGTTGATTAAATAAACAAATGAGAAAATTAGGGCAACCCAAATAGGGCTGGACGACACACACTGTACAGTACAGTGTGTGGCGCCTAGAATTAGGTATTTTTGTCTCTGGGATTTGAATTTTGAATTTCAAATAAGTTTTTTTAATCAGTTATTTGATTTTTTTTAAAATATGATTTAAATAAATAGTTAAATGAAAATATCTAATCAGTTTTAATTTGAATTATATTTTAAAGATTATTTAATTAGATTAAATATCTTTATAAATCTGATATACGTGATATTAAGAAAATGATGGATAATCACACTCTCTCTCTAAAGCTATAGTTTTCTCTAAACCTGAAAACTATTCAAAACCTTCTCTCTCTCAAAACTATCTAGATCTCATGTGTTGAGTACATCTAGGGAATCACATAAATCAACATTTTGAATCCTATGTGCCCACACACGTCCTTGTATATTTGAGGATTGGTCTGGAAGATCAGGGTGTGATATCTCAGAACACTAGATAGGAGATTGTTGATTTATACAAAAAAAACTCAAGGACACTTGATAGGCTACAAGAGGTAATCTCTGATCTATTTGTATATGATATAATATTTATATATGTATATAATTCTGGTTGGTATTAATATTTATTAAAATGAGTTCATATATTCTGTTGCGTACATTTGATTTGATCATTTAATACCAACAATAACTATCTTAGGGAAACCTGTTACTAGGTTTAGTATATTTGTGTGGAAGGCTATTCTTACTAAACGTTTTCGCTTGCCTAATTTTTTCATGTTGTAGGTAAGCGCAAAGGCAAAGTGGAGCAGTGAGCATCGGAGTCTGCTTGTGGATATGTACATGTGACCTGACCTAGGGAACGTTTTTTATGGAACACCATTTTGAAAAGAAACGTTGGGGGCTTGTTATTTCTTTTATGACATTGTTTTGCATTAACTCTTTAAAAGAGTAGTTGTAATTCTATTTGCTAAACTAAAAGTGTGTGCACACGGTCTTTTAAAAGTTTTTTTTTAAATGGATTTTTTATACAATGAGTTAAAAGTAAAAAGTTTTAAATTTCTGCATGATTTGGCCTTGTATGATTTGAGGGTGGTTACAAATAGAGCCCTTCACAATTCACTTTTTCACACAATCAAAGCTTCCAAATGCTCATCATTTTAGAAATCTATAGTCCCAAAAGCTCTCATTTTTTGCTCCATAAACACATCCCATAGCCGAAATCATTATATCCTTAATAGTGCTCGTGAATTCTTTCTATTCTATTTTCTTAACTAGCCTCAAACATTTGAGCCAATATCAACCACACATAGCTGAAACCTTAAACCCTTGTCAAACACCTTATAGCCGAATTAGTCCAAGCATTGAAGCTCTTGGTGTTGTGTTGAAGATAGGCATTATAGAAGGCTCGGGATTTCAATCTCTTGGTTCTAGGTTAAAGGTATGACTTTTATAAGGTTTAGAGATTTTGGAAGTTTAGTTTTATTGTAAGTCTCTAATCTTAAATATTTTATGTTATATGTAAGGTTTTCGGCAATTTTCTATAGCAAAGCAATCTCTCTTTTTTCCTCTCATTTCCACACTCAAGGCAAGGAAAATTAGGTAGTTTAGTTATGACCTAGTTTTGTGATGTGTATGACCCTAACATTTCAGGTACATTAAGAAGATAAGTGTGGTTGGACCTAAGGTGGTCATAAATGTATGACGGACCTAAGTTGATGTCCGGTAGGCTCGGTTGCCAAAATTTTATGACGAACCTAAGTTAATGTCCGGTGTATGACGGACTTATGTCCGGGGCTTAATTGCCACCCCTGTACAAGCACTTATCTTTTTCTTATACTTGTCTTGTTATTATGACCTATTATGACTTATTATTATGATCTCTGTTATGACCTAGGATATATTTGTTAGGATTAATGTCCTAAAAGCATGTAAAGACATTTTATTGGTTTTAAATAAAAGTACAAATATTATTACATTTGAATGTTATAATTATTGTTTGAATTAATTATATAATAATATCAAGAAAATTCCCTATTCATTCATGAGAATATGATCTTGTATTAGTACGAGAGAATTAAGATCATATATATGAATAAAATAATCAATAACATATTAAAGTAAGGAATCTTTAATGAATGGTTACTAGTACGATTTGTTAAGCATACAAGATGGTTACTAGTACGATTTGTTAAGCACTTATCTTTTTCTTATACTTGTCTTGTTATTATGACCTATTATGACTTATTATTATGATCTCTGTTATGACCTAGGATATATTTGTTAGGATTAATGTCCTAAAAGCATGTAAAGACATTTTATTGGTTTTAAATAAAAGTACAAATATTATTACATTTGAATGTTATAATTATTGTTTGAATTAATTATATAATAATATCAAGAAAATTCCCTATTCATTCATGAGAATATGATCTTGTATTAGTACGAGAGAATTAAGATCATATATATGAATAAAATAATCAATAACATATTAAAGTAAGGAATCTTTAATGAATGGTTACTAGTACGATTTGTTAAGCATACAAGATGCAAGTAATCTAGATTTCGATTACTGATGTGGATAGATATATTAGTAAGGGTATTGTATATAATAGAGATTATATATGATAGGACTGATGAGAATGAATTATCTTTATAAACTTGTCGCTTGACGTAAAGATTTAATTCTTGTTATAATAGATGATCATTTGTAGATCCGCCTAAATCCTGAGTATTCATGAACTCCTGTTTATGTTTATTATATCTTTTGATTCACTCGTTAAGGTCTCTTAGAATAATGAGACTAATGACTTTTGTTTTGGATATTCAATATCATGGATGGGTGGGAACATGAATTACAGTATTGGAACTCATGCTTTCCTGACGGATCGAATATTGGTTCCCTTAAGGGTTGATTCTGGAACTAAATAGTTATTGAGCTCAACTCTATAATTAGATTATAGATTAATTATTCGCTAGTGAATTAACGGTACTTAAGGATCAAGAGGTAATTAGAAGGGTAAAATGGTAATTTTGACCAACTCTAATTAACGAACCAATAATGGAGGACAGAACTACATATATTGATTATATCAATGGACTACTAGAGAAAACTCTGTAAATATAATTCTATAAATACTTAGAGTGCAATTCCATATTTATAGTGGAGTAATCATGGAATTAATAAATAAGATTACTAGATTAAAGAGTTTAATTAATAATCTGGTTTATTGGAGCTTCGTATTATAGGTCCATGGTCCCCAGATCACTTCTGTCCTACATTGTCAACGGTAAGGATGTCAAAAGAAATATTTGTTCAGAGAAAGGACTAAATTACAAAGGAATTAATTTTTTAGGGCAAAGAAATAATTATTTGATAATTATGGGTAATTGATTAATTGTGAATTAATTAATTATTTAACTATATAATTTTTATTTTGAAAAATTATAGGTTAAAATTAATATTAATCATGTTTGGATAAATATAAAAAGAGAAAATACTAAATATCTTATTTATAATATGATATTTATTTATTTAATTTAAACTGATATCTTAAGATAAAGTTAATTTTGAATTAACTGATATTTAGGTTGGAATAAATATCTTGTCTTAAAAGTTGATTAAATAAACAAATGAGAAAATTAGGGCAACCCTAATAGGGCTGGGCGACACACATACTATGCAGTACAGTGTGTGGCGCCTAGCATCAGGGATTTTATACCTAGCATTTGAATTTTGAATTTAAAATAAATTTATTTAATCAGTTATTTTATTATTCTTTTTAAATATGATTTAAATAGATAATTAAATAAAAATATCTAATCAGTTTTATTTTGAATTATATTTTAATTAAATAAAGATTATTTAAATAGATTAAATATCTTTATAAATCTGATATACATGATGTTCAGAGATAATGAATAATCAGACTCTCTCTAAAGCGATAGTTTTCTCTAAACCTAAAAACTATTCTAAACTTTCTCTCTATCAAAAACTCTCTAGATCTCATGTGTTGAATACATCTAGGGAGTCACATAAATCAACATTTTGAATCCTACGTGCCCACACACGTCCTTGTGTGTTTGAGGATTGGTCTGGAAGATCAGGGTGTGAGATCTCAGAACACTAGATAGGTTATCATTGATTTATACAAAAAAAAAAAAAACTCGAGGACACTTGATAGGCTACAAGAGGTAATCCCTGATCTATTTGTATGTGATTTAATATTTATATATGTATATGATCATGGCTGGTATTAATATTTATTAAAATGGGTCCATATATTCCGCTGCGTATGTTTGATTTGATCATTTAATACAAACAATATTATGATCTTGTATGATTAGTAAATTAGCGTTTATATGAATACTTGTATGAACTTATGGTATGTTTGTTATGACTATATGAATATATGTTTGCTTGTTTGTATTTTCCTTACTGGGCTTAGAAACTCACTCCTTATGATGTTGTTGTGCAGAAAATTGAGGATAGAAAGGCCAGTGGCGAGTGGGACCTAAGAGTTTAGTGATGTATTCGTGGGGACCGTATAGCCAAGGAATGATCAACGAGCCTATGATTTTATTTTCCAAAATGTTTCTCTTAGATGTTTTCTTTTATTTATAATGTTGCTTGTTTTATTCTGTTAAATACTATTATTTTATTTTTGTAAAGACATGGGATCCCTTTGCTAAATCGGATTTTTCCTAAATAAAATTGCAATACTAATGTTATGATCCAACGTTGTATTCTCGATAATTTTATGTATGTGACTAGAACTATAAACCATATATTTGATAGTCCACAACCACATGCACTAAAAATCCACATTAAAGGTGCTAGGCTTAAAATGTGTCTAACTTTAACCAAACACACAAAAGAAACCACATGTAAACGCTTTACACTAGCTAGTTTCGCATGAGCATGGACTTTGAAGTGGATGGAAACAAACCAACTGTTAGAAATAATAGTGTACAGAAGAACAATAATTATAAATAAAATATATTTAATTGAAGAACATAAATATGAAATTACAAATTACAAATTACAATTAACTTAATAGAACAAAGTCGAGGCACGCGAAACGCGCTTTCTCTATAGTGTATGTCCCCCCTCTACTTGAACGGTGCTAGAGAAAATGTGAGCAACCACTTCTCATGATACAATGACTATCGAGTGAGATGAGGCACAACATCTTCTTCTCTAGTGAACTTGTAATTGGACCTTGGCCGTATCACTGAAAAGACTATGAAAAAGAAAGAAAAGAAGACCAGACTATACTGTGTGATGCTTTGTATCATTGTGTCTAGACTGAAAGGAGAAGACTCCTTTTATAGGCTTCATATGGGGTGTGAAAAACGGGTGCATTAATACCAAAATCCCAAAAGATTTGTGGACATTACTTGTTGAAAATAATGAGCATTAACCACACAATATTTCATTAATCACAACTAATTAACATCAGTTTACCAAGCTAATTTGCATGCTAATTAGCAGTTGTAATATTCGAATTTATGTTGAAAAAATTAAAGATGGAATCTGCAAAAAGAGACACTTTATGTGGTAAGCTAAACGATTTGGCATTTGTGTCGACCACGTTTTGCGAGCGCACATATTGGGCCACAAACCCAGTTGGCCCAATGCTCTGCAACCCCATGGTAGGGGTGCACACGGGTCGGGTTTTCGAGTTTCGGGTTCATCGGGTTCGGGTTTTACGGGTTTCGGGTTGAGAAAAATGGTACCGAAACCGATCCGAAATTTTTGGGTTTTTCCGGGTTTTGGGTTTTATTCGGGTTCGGGTTCAGGTTTGATTTGGATTGGGCTAGGCCATTTGTGTTTTGGGCTGAAAAGCCAAATTTTGCAAAAATACCATTTTTTTACACTTTTTTTCAAGAATACCATTTTTTCTTCAAAAATACCATTATTTTTCGGATTTTGGGTTGGACTGAGCCAATTGGGTTTTGGGCCAAAAATCCAAATTTTGCAAAAATACCATTTTTTCGAATTTCGAGTTTGAACCCGAACCCGAGTTTTAACAAACATCAAACTTGAACCTGACCTGACTTTTGTCGGGTTCGGGTTGGATTTAACCCGAATCCGACAGGTTTTCCCAAAAATGGGTTTTCGGGTTGCGTGTCTGGGGGTTTGCGGGTTTTGCAGGTTTTTCGGGTCAAATGTTCACCCCTACCCCATGGAAGCCTCTTAGGAGTACACTCTTATCAAGGTCAAAAAGATCAATTCCTTATCAAAACACTTACAAGGTGTTACTCTCTTTCCAATACAAGGGATTCCCACTTCTTTTCCAACATTCTTCCATTTCAATGGATCAACTTTTAGCATCAATTTCTCATTCATTAAAGTTCCATATTGAGCATATAATATATCAATTCACAGCTCTCTCGAAGGGCAACTCATTCCGCTTTAATCTTCTATTAATACTAAGTGGGGCCCACTCAAAGGTTAGCTTCAAAATGGCTATTTCTCATGTTTTACAACATGATTTCCCAACACCAACAACCAATCAAACAAAGGAGTCACCGGGCCCACTCAAAGGTTGCAATATGCACGTTTGCTTAGTTTGATTTATACACATATCTCTTCTATATAATAAATATGTAGATTATGGAAATTCTTGATTTTAACAGCTTTTTATTTTTTTAATGTTAACTTTAACAGAATATTCTTATATTTAATGGTAGTTTGTAAACACTTAAACTTAAATGAAATAAAATAAATAATTAAAATATGATATTTTTGAGATATTTTACAATGATCATTATTTAAAAATAATAAATAATTAAACAAATTAAAATAGGATATTTTGAAGATATTTTATAATGATAATTATTTTAAAATAATAAATAATTAAACAAATTAAAATATGATATTTTTGAGATATTTTACATTGATAATTATTTAAAAATAATAAAATCATACGTTTTATAACGTAAATAAAATTTAATTAAACTTAAACTCACTTATTAGAATAATATCATATTAAACATATAATATAATCTATTATGAATTAGCAACAAATTGCTTTTTTTTTTTTAAATAGCAATAAACTTAAATTTAAAATCCACGTATAATATTTAATATTACATTAAATATATAATATATAATCTCTTGTTGTCACTCTCAAATTCAAAAACTAAAACAAACATAAAATTAAACAAAAATAAATAAATTATTTAATAAAAATAACATATTTATTTCAAAATTTATATGACATTAATATAAGTTTAATAAAAATAATTAATAAATTCTATAAATAAAACTAAGCAAACGTGCATATTGCACGTTGTTTGTATCTAGTATAAATAAATACTTTTGATAATAGATAGTAAAAAACACAAATATCTTAACACTAAACTAATAAATAAAATATAACTTTATTTCAAAAAAAATTGTATGATAAAAATAGATACACAATTCAAACAAAAATAAAAAAAAGAAACCTTTAAAATAGGATGTAATGTCAAAACTACCATAATAATAATAACACAAATCTCTAAACACCAAACAAACAAACTTTATTTTTAAAAAAATATTAAAAATATAGAAAATATTTTTTTCATAATTAACTTAAATTAGAAAGAAAAAAAGCCATATATTAGAAGAAAAATCTTAAAATATCTATATCTATGAAAAGCAAGGAAAAAAGTCATCCTCACTCAATTTCCAAAAAAAATTGGGAAATTTACATAATGTATTACATAAAATTATTTATATACAGTTTTAATGCCATAATAAATATTTTCATATTTTGATATATATTATAATAATTTTATAAAATAATGTATAGCTTAGCAGTTACCTTATTTAGCTTTTTTATTATTTAAATATTTCTTGATATTTAATCTGGGATTGCACGTTTCAAGGGAGTTTAAGGATTTTGAATAGTATTTACTCCTTTAAATGTAATATTCCTTATTTATCGTATATTCCTTTGTTGGTCAATTTTATATAGTAAAGTAAATAATATTTTGAAGTGCACTCTTTACTCATTTAAATGTGATTTTCCAAAGTGCACTTTGACATTAAGGTTTGTTGCCAACCATCGAGAAAGAACAAGAACAGATTTCACATCACCTCTGAGTGTAAGAATTTGACTAATGTGAGGACGAAGACCAGAAAAAATGATCGGCTGGAGGAACGATAGAGGACGCCCAAGAAGAAGAAGGTGATCGCTAATGATGCTGGTGGTGCAGATGATGATGATTTTGATGAGAACATTGTTTGCCAAAAATAAAGGTTTGATTTTTATATAAATTGTTTTGTCAGGGTTTGAATTTTTTTAGGGGTAAGTTTAGTTTTAAGATTTTGTTTAATGTTTAGTAGTTATAGGTTTTGATTTCTTTGTTTGTGATAATCAATTTTTTTCTCGGTTTATTTTTTGAGTTTGTACAATTCTTATTTTAATGATTTTTGTTTGTTTGTGCATTCTAGTTAATCCATGTTGTTGTTTGGTTTATATAAACCTTTTTGTTTATCAATTTTTTTCAATCATTTGTTTAAATTTAGAGATTTTGTATACTTTGTTTTTTTTTAGTACTAGTTTATTTAAACCATTTCATAATTCTACAATGCTAATTAACCCTTTTTTTTTATAATATTGTTTCTTAAAATGTTTGGGTAATGCTATGTGATGGTATCCAATAAACTCCTAAGCCGTCGTGGTAGTAATCGAACTATGTCGAATGCATAGAGAGGAGAAATATAACTAAATATTAGATTAGTGAAAATAAAGATAAAAAATATATAGAAAAGATAGAATTGAAAAGATGAATTTTGTGAAATGTAGAAAAAAAGTTAAAAATAATAAAATGATAGGCTTTCTCTGCGTTTTTTTTCTAGCATTAAATTAAAAACGCAGATAAAAGGTTCAAATGAGTCTGAAACACGAAGTGGGAAAAAAAAATAGACTTTTCTCTGCAGTTTTCTATACAAAACCGTAGAGAAAATGTTACATTTCTCTACGGTTTTGTTTATGGAACTGCAGAGAAAAGTGGTACACATTTCTCTGCGGTTTTCTTTATAGAACCGCGGAAAAAGCCCTTACCCTACATAAAACCCTCGACTCACAGCATTACTCATTCTTCTAATTTCTTCCACTTTGGCAGACCCAAGAGGAACGGCGCAACCCTTCTTCCCCGGCCACGGTTAGTGCTCTTTTCACCTTTTTTTTAGTTTTTTTTTTTTCATTTTCTTCCATGTTTATGCTACAACTCATGTAAATATACATATATATTGAAAAGATGAATTTTGTGAAATGTAGAAAAAAAGTTACAAATAATAAAATGATAGATGAAAGAGATTGTTCAGATAAAGAGCTTGATAAGATACAGATGCAATATTGTAAATCTTATTCAAACATTGATATTAATTCAAAACTCAATTGTAATTCTACACTATTAATTACAACTAGAAGATGTGTATTAAAAGCACAAATTAATTTATTTAGATTAAATTGAATCTAACTTCTAACTTCTAATTTCATAACATATCTAATTATATATCCAAAAGCAATAAAATACTACTGAAAAAATGCAGTAAAAGACATACCATATAACAAATATACTAAAATAAATTAATAATCTAAGTTACATAAGAAAAACATGGGTGAACTTATGTAAAATATGCTAAATAATTTTATAAAAGAAAAGGGAAATAGCGATAAAAGTATCCAATGTTTTGAAAAACTTCTAAATTAATACTCAATCTTTTGTTTTGGTGGGAAAAGTACCCAATGTCCACTTCCGCTGGTATCCGTCGGTAGGCAGCCCATTAAGTCTGTTAAAAGTTGACCCTAGACCCACGTATCAGCTCCATATTGGCATATTTAAAAGTATATTTTTTTAAAATAGAAAAAATTATTAAAAAATAATTTCATCAGTAAAAAAAATTAAAATTTATTTTTATAATCCGTTTTTAGAAAAATACTATTAAAGAAAATAAATTTAAAATCGAAAAAAAAATATTTAATCAATAAAAAAATTAAAATTTATTTTTATAATAAGTTTTTTAGAAAAATAGTATTAAAAATGAATCTAAAATAGAAAAAAAAATTAATAATCAATAAAAAAAAAAATTTAAAAATTATAATCATTTTTTTAAAAAATATTATAAAAAAAATTAAATTATAAATTATAAAATTTAATTTAATTTTTTATTTATAATAATTTGTTTCTATTTTAAATTAATTTTTTAATAATTTTTTTTCTAAGAATTGCTTATAAAAATAATTTTTAATTTTTATATTGATTAAATAATTTTTTAATAATTTGTTTTGATTTTAAATTTACTTTTTTAATAATATTTTTTTATAAAACCTTATTATAAAAATCCCTTTTTATTTTTTTACTAATTAAATTATTTTTTAATAATTTATTTCTATTTTAAATTTAATTTTTAAAAATATTTTTAAATAAGTCAATAAGGAGGTGACACGTGGGTCCAATGTCAATTTTTAACGGACTTAATGTGTTGGATATCGACGGATACCAACGAAAGTGGACTTGGGTACTTTTCCTCAAAAAAAAAACAATTGGGTATTAATTTAGAAGTTTTCCAAAACATTAGGTCCTTTGCCGCTATTTCCTCTAAAAGAAATTAATAGATGAGAAACAAATAATTAATGAGATATGAGATAAGTTTTTGTACTTCTCATTCTTAATAGTGATATTGATTCATTTTAGTGCTTCATCTCTGTACGCCCTAAATATCCACGGGCTATTAGCGAGCTGAGAAATGACATAATTATATCAGCCACGTGGATGCCACGTACCCGGAGCTGCTGTTGCCAGGTCCTACCTCTCCAGCTCGAGGTAAACAAAGGCTTAGCGAGATTACTAAGGAGTCGGGTCAGAGGTATGGACACCACGGGCTAAGAATACATCAAGCTCAAGGTACGAGCTTGAGTTGGCACCTCTGACCCCCTATAAAGTCAACCACGCAATGTAAACGTGCATATATCAGACATCACGTGTCTGATATATCCCTGAATTCTCGGACACGCAGCATAAACGTGCGTGTTCAGGCACCCACAACTGGGTTGGGCCATGCGGCCAATTATCCCCCTTACCTATTGATTAGACCACACTTCATTATCATGTTTTAGGAATTAATCATGAATGTCACAAAAGTGACATGATGGGTAAGAAGGTCACGGGATGACCCCCTTGCCAACCCCCAGGTGCCCTCTCCCTATAAATATGGATACTCTAGGAGTTGCAAGGGGTTGGATTCTATTGTGTAAAGAAATACCCTGTAAAGAATATCAGAAAGATAGCAATAATATTGGCTAGTGGACTAGAAGGATTTTAACATTTGAACCACCTAAAAAAGCATTTGTGTCACCATTTTACTTTAAGATCATTCATCTATTACGGTTCACAACTTAGCACTAATCCCACTATTTATTCTATTAATTATCTATTGCCGAAGAACCACGTCAACAGTTTGGTGCTTTCATTGAGAGTTGTTAGATTGGTGCTATCGCAATACCCAACCATGGTAATCACTCGCTCAAGACATGGTAACGAGGCAGACCAACGTGATGGGCAGGAGGCCCATCATGCCGCCATTTCCAATGATCAGAACCCTGAGGTTCAACAACGGCCGGGCAAGCAGCCAATAGGCCAAGACGACACTGGAAGTTCGGCTCCCCGGCCACCCAATCTGAACCTAGATTTCTACACGGCAGTGGAAATGGAGAATGCACAGCTGAGGAGCCAGCTGGCGAAAGCTAACCAGCAGATTCAAGAGGTTTTGGCCCGACTACCCCCTCTTACAATCGACGCTATTGTCGGAAAGAGGCAAGGCGAGACTCATAAGTCCCGTCAGAGTAATCGGTCCAGGCCTAGCCGATCGGTCAGACCCCCGACATCAAACTCTACTCCCACATCGTACCATCGGGAGACCACTTTTGAGAAACTACCTAGGGCCGAGCAACAGTACAGCCGATCGGTCCGGACCTCAACTCCCAGCTCACTTCCTCCCTCAAGCGTGCCCAGGAGGGCTCGAGGGAGCTCGCGAAGGAGATCCGGGGAGGGCTCACAGCGACAGCCTGCCCCGGCCAGCCGTCCTGCGCCCCGCTCAGACCGCCGAGCACAGGACCCAGAGGTTGGTAGAGCCGAGCGGCCCCGACCTAACCTGATTCGCCCTGACTAGACCAGAATTGCATCTTCGCTCAAGCATCCTCCTTCACCGATAAGATACCCGTCTCCTCCCCAGCCAGTCCGAGACATTCCGGCTCATGGGAGCAGTAGGAGAAATCCTCCTTCCGTCGGACCTTCCCATAGTAGTTGGGCGCCCAGAGAAGTCTCGAATCCTCATCCCCAAAGGCGGGCTCCGAGCTTCTTAAATGGGAGCTATTGGACCGAAAGCCATCGAAGTGACCTCTCCGGCAGAGACCTGTGCCAACATTTGAGCTCGGCGCAGAGTCCTCAAGCCGCCCCGAGGGGTGACCTCCGAGATCATCTAAACTCTCAAAGGGGAGACCTGGTGGGGAACGGCAGCCGCTCTCGCCAAAGGGAAGACCTGTTTGAATTATGCAACAACGGGAACGTCCCATATAATCTATCTCATGATAGGAGGGATAATAACCCGCCAAACGTGTACAATGGATCCGTGGCTGTCGAACAGCCCCGTAACAACCAAGGAGATCAGGACAAAACCCTTGAGCATCTGGTTCAGATGAAGGAGTTGATGAGGAAACTCCTATCAGAAAAAGAAAAAGACGAATATGATTCAGGGGATGAACTTGAGCTCTTTGCCCCCATCATAGCAGCAACGGCATATCCACCTGGTTTCCGTATGCCTCACTTGTCCAAGTTCAACGGAGACGGGGACCCCTCAGATCATCTGGGCATGTTCAATACCTTGATGATGGCCTAAAACATTGGTCCCGAGCTGAGGTGTCTAATATTTCCTTCCACCTTGATTGGGCCGGCCAGACAGTGGTTCAAACAGAGTAAGAAGCAATCAATTAGCTCGTGGAAAACTTTCTCTACTGACTTCAAGAGAGCATTCTGAGCTTCCCAGGCTGCCCGCGTCAAGGCCGACACCCTGGAAAACATCAGGCAGCAACCCGACGAGCCTCTGAAGGCTTACCTGAGCAGATTTGCGAACGTCGCTGCTCGAGCCAGAGACGCAGATGACAGCTCCAAGCTCATGGCTTTGAGAACTGGGATCCTGGTCGGAGGGGGACTCTGGAAAGAGATACAAAGGAAGGGAGTCAGCACCATAAATGAATTCCTAAATAGAGCCCAGGGATGGATCAACCTGGAGGAGGCGCAAGCCTCAGCCGCAAAAACCAGCCAGGCCCCTGAACAGCCCACTGGAGTGGGAACGAAGGTTGTGATAGAGACCCAAACCGTTACACAGAATAACCAGTTCGTTGGAGGCAAGAGAAAGGGGAGCGGTGAGGGCAGCTAGCACGACCTAAAGAAAAACAAGTCCGTAGAGAAATTTAAGCCGGTCTATGCGACTTATACCGAGCTCACCCACTCTAGGGAGAACATCTTCCTAGAAAATTCTGCTCGCCTCCCCTGGAAGAACCCAGAGCCGCTAAAGCACCAGAAGGGTAAGCGAGACCCTTCCAAGTTTTGTCGGTTCCACAACGACATTGGCCACAATACCGATGAATGTAGACACCTGAAGGATGAGATCGAAACTCTCATCAGAGCCGGACCCTTGGCTCAGTATGCGCGGAATAGAGTTCCCGCAAGCCATCCAGCTCCGGAAGTCCCGGTCAGTCAGCCCGGGTCTCGGGTAGATCAGGACGTCCCTCCCCCCATGATAGGAGGAGAGATCTCCACGATCTTTGGAGGTCTGAGGTGCCCAAAAGAGATACGTAAACAAACTCAAGGCTCATAATGGAGTGGAGTTCGTCCCCCAGCAGCATCTCCCAAAGCAGCAACGATTGGAAAGGCAACCAATCATATTTACTGAAGAAGATGCCAGCCACGTCCAGTTCCCTCATAACGACCCTCTGGTCGTAGCCGTGCAGCTCGCTAATCGGAGGGTTAGGAGAGTGCTGGTAGACAATGGGAGATCGGTAAATGTGCTGTTCTGGTCCACACTGGAGAAGATGGGTTTGTCTGTCACCGAGCTGAAAGCCACCTCCATGATGCTTTACAGATTCTCTGGAGAAGGATCGGCGGCAATAGGAACGATCGAGCTGGTGATCACCTTGGGAGAGGGACCTCGGACAGTCTCAAAACTCCTCGAGTTTGTGGTCATCAATTGCCCCGCCGCATACAATGCCATTTTGGGTCGACCTACACTAATAGCATTTGAAGCCGTTACCTCCATCCGCCACCTCGCGCTAAAATTCCCCTCTTCCACGGGGATATGCACGGTTCGTGGCGATCAACTTGCTGCCAGGGAATGCTACAACATTTCTATGAAGGGAAAATTAAAACCCGGGTAGTTAACGATGACCGTCCAAGGTGGAAATGAGGAATCTCAGGAACCTTTGCCTAATCCTGAGATTGAAAAACCTCAGAGTGCCGAAGGGGAAAATATCGTCTTAAGTGATGATATTGACCCCAGAATAGGCGAGGATAAATCCGAGCTCCAAGCTATCGACGAGCTCGAGGAGGTAAATATCGATCCACGGAATCCCTCGCGGATGGTAAAGCTCAAGAAAAATCTATGTGGCAAGAGGAAGGCGGAGCTGATTAAGTTCTTGCAGGAGAGCCTGGACGTGTTCGCATGGTCTCATGAGGATATGGTGGGGATCAGTCCGAGCATCATCATGCACACCCTCCATTTGGATAAGAGCGTGCCTGCGAAGTCCCAGAAACAGAGGTGCCTAGGAACAACCCGAGCTGAAGCCCTAGAAGAGGAAGTAGCCCGGATAAAAAATGCAACTTTATCCGCGAAGCTAAGTTGCCAGTCTGGGTCACCAATCTCGTGTTGGTCCCGAAGCCCAACGGCAAATGGCGGACTTGCATCGACTTCTCCGATCTGAACAAAGCTTGCCCCAAAGAATGTTTCCCCTTGCCAAGGGTCGACCAATTGGCAGACGCCACGGCGAGGCACGAGCTCATGTCCTTTATGGATGCGTACTCAAGCTATAATCAGATCGCCATGAATCCAGCGGAGCAGGAGCACACTAGCTTCATGACCCCAACTAACGTTTATTGTTACAAGGTCATGCCGTTCAGGCTGAAGAACGCCGGAGCTACATACCAGAGATTGGTAAACAGGATGTTTGCCAACCAGATCGGGAAGAACATGGAAGTGTATGTTGACGACATGCTGGTCAAGTCGAAAACTGCTGATAACCATGTTTCCGACCTGGGGGAATGCTTTAAGATACTGAGAGAATACGGCATGAGGCTTAACCCGCAGAAGTGCACATTCAGAGTCGCCTCAGGGAAGTTCCTGGGTTTCATTGTCAATACCAGAGGAATCGAGGCAAACCCCGATAAGATCAGGTCGTTGCTCGAGCTGCCCTCACCTCGGTCGCGAAAAGATGTTCAAGGCCTGACAGGAAGGGTGGCAGCCCTTAATTGGTTTATCTCTAAATCTACCGACAAGTGCCTGCCATTCTACAACCTACTCCGGGGGAATAAGAAGTTCGAATGGACCGAAGAGTGCGAACGTGCCTTCCTCGACCTGAAAGCACACCTAGCCAAGCCGCCCGTATTGTCCAAACCAACGGCAGGAGAGCCTCTTTTCCTTTACCTAGACGTCACAAGAGATGCAACTAGTGCCGTGTTGGTCCGAGAAGAAGACCGGGCTCAGAAGCCAGTTTATTACATCATTAAGAGGCTTCTCGGAGCTGAGTCCCGGTATCCGTTGATGGAGAAGATGGCTTTCTGTCTCATCACGGCCTCCCAAAAGCTCAGGCCGTATTTCCAGTCCCACTATATACATGTCATAACCGATCAACCTTTAAGGAAAGTTTTGCAAACAACTGAAGCATCGGGACGTCTGTTGAAGTGGGCTATTGAGCTTAGCCAGTTCGAGATTTTGTACACTCCGCGAACTACAATAAAAAGCCAGGCCCTGGCTGATTTTGTAGCAGAGTTCACAGGATTCCAAGAAGATCCTGTGGAAGATTCACCCCAGGCCTCCTTAGTCCAAGCCTCATGGAAGGTCTTCGTAGATGGCTCATCTAACGAGAACGGATCTGGGGCTGGAATCATTTTGATATTCCCAGAAGGACATAGATTCCACTCGGCGTTGAGATTCGGATTCAAGGCATCCAACAACGAGGCTGAATACGAAGCTTTACTGGCCGGGCTAAGGGTGACCCAGGAGCTGAAGGCCAGCTCCGTTCAGTGTTACAGCGATTCCCAGCTCGTGGCAAACCATGTGCTAGGTGAATACCAAGCACGGGGAACAAAGATGGCTGCTTACCTGGCCAAGGTAAAGGTCGAGCTGTCTGCATTTGAATGGGGCTTAATCGAGCAGATACCTCGGAAGCAAAACACCAACGCAGACGCCCTCGCAAAGCTCGCTACCTTCGGAGAGACGGAGACTTTGGGGTTGGTACTGGTAGAGTTCTTGGAGAAACCAAGCATAGAGGAAGTCGGGGCGGAGGTCGAGATGATCGATGCCAGACCGACCTGGATGACCCCCATCCTCGAATATCTCACAGCAGGAAATTTACCCGAAGAGCGTAATGACGCAAGGCGGGTACTTTACTAGGCTCCAAGGTATACGGTGGTAGATGGGATATTATACCGGCGTGGGAACTCTCTACCCCTCCTATGATGTGTTCTGCCAGGCGAAGCGAAGACCATTTTGCAAGAACTGCATGAGGGTTTTTGCGGAGATCAAACTGGGGGGCAAAGCTTGGCCCTGAAGATCTTAAGGCAAGGATATTACTGGCCCACTCTGTCGAAGGACTCAATCTCTTACGTTAAAAAATGTGACAAGTGCCAGCGATTCACCACGGTTGCCCGAGCTCCCCCAGTCGAGCTGAAGATGATCTTGTCCCCGTGGCCATTCGCGGTCTGGGGAATCGACTTGGTTGGCGCCCTCCCTACTGGAAAGGGAGGAGTCCGTTATGCGGTGGTGGCTATCGACTACTTCACCAAGTGGGCAGAAGCAGAGCCCTTGGCAACAATCACTTCAAAAAGAGTCCTCGACTTCGTGGTCAAAAGCATTATCTGCCGATTCAGGCTGCCAAAGAAGATCGTATCAGACAATGGAACGCAGTTCGACAGCGACCTCTTCACCGAATTCTGCGAGAGGCACGGCATTGTAAAAAGCTTCTCCTCCGTGGCCTATCCCCAGGAAAATGGCCAGGTCGAGGCTGTCAATAAGACGCTAAAGGCGAGCCTTAAGAAAAGACTGGATGAAGCCAAGGGAGTCTGGCCAGAACAGCTTCCCCAGGTACTATGGGCATACCATACCTCGCATCGAACACCGACAGGTCATACTCCTTTCTCCCTAGCTTTCAGGAGTGAGGCAGTCCTTCCTGTCAAAGTAAAGGTAGCCTCGCATAGAGTCCAAGCATATGACCAGAACCGCAATCACGAATTGCTCTGCGCGTCCCTCGACCTGATTGATGAAAGACGAGAAGATTCACAGCTACAGCTCGTGCACTATCAACAAAAGATCACTCGTTATTTCAACTCAAAGGTCAGAAAACGTGCCTTTAGCATTGGTGACCTGGTCCTCAAAAGAATCTTCTTAGCCAGTAAAGATCCCAAAGACGGAGTATTGGGACCGAACTCGGAAGGGCCATATCAAATAACTGAGGTCATAAAGGAAGGAACCTACAAGTTAGCTCGGCTTAACGGAGAAGCAGTCCCACGAACTTGGAATGCCATCCATCTGAAGAAATATTATCAGTGATACCTTTGTAAGGCTTAACCAGAAAGGCCATCTTTTCTTTATTAAGTAATGAGAATTAAATCTTTCTTCATTGTATGTATTTGTGGATGTAATGTCAAGTAACCACGAAAGACCCTTTCCTAATTACTTGGGGGGCATATGTCCTGGATATAACCAGGTCATCTTAAAGACTTAGAAGTTAATTCAAATTGATTGATCGGTGTTTTTCTTAAAAAGCACGAGATATTAATAAATGATTAACGCGAACTAAGTCGTATCCTGGATATAACCAGGTCGTCCTAAAACTTAGAAGTTAATTCAAATTGATTGATCGATGTTTTTCTTAAAAAGCACGAGATATTAATAAAGGATTAACGCGAACTAAGTTTTCAAATTAACGTCCTGGATGTAACCAGGTCCTAAAACTTAGAAGTTAATTCAAATTGATTGATCGATGTTTTTTTTTAAAAGCACGAGATATTAATAAAGGATTAACGCGAACTAAGTTTTCAAATTAACGTCCTGGATGTAACCAGGTCCTAAAACTTAGAAGTTAATTCAAATTGATTGATTGATGTTTTTCTTAAAAAGCACGAGATATTAATAAAGGATTAACGCGAACTAAGTTTTCAAATTAACGTCCTGGATGTAACCAGGTCCTAAAACTTAGAAGTTAATTCAAATTGATTGATTGATGTTTTTCTTAAAAAGCACGAGATATTAATAAAAAATTAACGTGAACTAAGTTTTCAAATTAACGTCCTGGATGCAACCAAGACTTAACTCTTAGAAGTTGGTTCAAGTTGATTAACAGATGTTTTTAGAAAAGCATAAGATGTCAATCACAACACCAACAGAAACTAAGATTATTACCAAAATGCATAAAAGAGAAATGAGATAGAGGCAAAAGGATGTAAATCAATTAAAAATATGGTTGAAAAAACCAATTGTCTCGAGGTTGAAAAACCTCATAATATAAAGTTACAAAAAAATGTGCAAAGGATAAAAGAAGAGGAGAAAGTTCCTAGGCCCCGCCAGGTCGTTCTGTTGAAGACACCACCTCGCCGTCCTGCTCAGTCGCGGCTGGAGTTTCCCCGGTCTCGAAGGGCGCCTCTTGTTGGAGGCGAGCTTTAAACTTCCCGAAGAAGGACTCCCACGCTTTCGTCCCCAATAAGGAAAAGTCACCATCTGGGTTGAAGGCCCAGCAATGGTACAGCATGTTCTCCATGGAGGTGGTGGAGGTCGCCTTCTCTGCCGTAAGCACAGTCTTCTTCGCCGCAAGGGCGACCTTAGCTTCTTCAAGTTCCACCCTCACAGCACCTAGGGCAACCTTGATGGACTCGGCCTCCAGCAGCTTGGGTCGAGATGCATGCAGCTCAGCCCGCGCGGTTTCCAGGGCATCCTTGGCGTCTTGCTCCTGTTTTTGGGCAGTCGCAAGGGCGGCCAGGGCAGTCTGATGCTCGCTCCTCATCTCCTCGAGCCTGGCCCTTGATCGGGATATGCTCCGGTGAAGAGCCAAAGCACCCTGCAAGACCAAAAGATAATAAGGCAACTGCCTTAGAAAGAAAAGCATATGATGCATACAAACAAGGAGAACCAGTGGCAAGACCAACTTACCATGAGAGTCATTCCCAGTGAGGACTCCATCACGTTCTCCGGGCTCCTTGTCTCGATCTTCCACAGATCCCTCACGGAGGCATTATAATAGTGGTCCACGGTGTAGCTCGCCATCTCGTAGAGCGTCCCCCGAAAGACATCGGGGATCTTCTCCAAGGCCCGAGGATTCACCGGGACGCGCACCTCGGGGGGCGTAGTTAGCGAGGTCCCAGCGGCTGCCTCCTTTTCCCGAGCAAGGATGGGAGGTTGAGGTGGAGGTGGAGCCATCTCCTTTGCGGCAGGAGGGGGTAGAGGCACCTTTTCAGAAGGGCCTGGGTTTTTCCCCTTAGCCGGGGACTTAGAGGATGTCCTAACAGCTTGCTTCGTCAACCGAAGCCTCTTCACCAAAGGCCCTGAGGGAGGATTTCCCCCCTAGAACATAGCCCGTAAGCCGTCATCCCCGGCCTGCGACATCTCTGTTGAAACAAAGACAAAGCATTAATATACATGTAAAAATATTTGTACAAAACAACAAAAATAAAAGGGAAAACAAAGCTCAAATATGTATTGAAAGGGGTCCTACCCTCCAAGTTAGAGGAGGAATCTATGGTCACAACCTCCGGCCCCGGAGCTTCAGTAGGGGAGTCTAAGATAACGACTTCGCGGGCTGGGAGAGGCTCTGGGTCCGGATCTGCCTCGGGACTGGACTCTTCTACATACTGCCTAAGACCCGGAGCTACTACACCCTCCAAGAGGAAGGACCACGACCTAAGATTTGTCCCATATTCCTCAAAGAGGGCCGACCTAAAGGCTAGGGTGTTGTCTACTACTACCGTTCCCCTAGGGCGACCCATTTCATTACACAGCACAAATTGGTCAACGCACTGGAGTAAAGTAATGTTGCGGTCTGGGTCTGTTCGGTGGCGGTGGATGATTTGGTCAAGATTAAACCTAGCAAGCCTTAAGTCTGCAGTGGCCTTATCTAAATCCCTAAACAGATAAGGATTACCTTGGCCGGAGGGGCCAGCTACTGCCCCGGACTGGGCCCTCTCCACGTTTGTTTCTTGGGCGACCTCCAAAGCCCGCCTCCACCGCACGAGGGGCACCTCGTCCTCCTCGTCCTCTTCCTCTCCTGCGGCCTCCTCCTCGGGGATGGGTGCCATCTCGCGAGCAGGAGGAAGACCTTGCGGCCTCCTCAAGGCCAAAGTCTGGCCTGGAGAGATTAGCTTGCACACCAGCATCGTCTCGTCGGACACGAGTTGGCGATAATCCTT
The DNA here is from genome assembly GCF_963169125.1 of Humulus lupulus. Classification (NCBI taxonomy): domain Eukaryota; kingdom Viridiplantae; phylum Streptophyta; class Magnoliopsida; order Rosales; family Cannabaceae; genus Humulus; species Humulus lupulus. The sequence goes on from NC_084796.1 coordinate 76,931,964, forward strand.
TTCTCTTGGGGGCTGCCCCGCCAAGGTCTCGTATTGACCCCCAAGGGTCACGGACTTGGCCGTCCTCGCGAAGATGGCTGCATGATTATTTCTAAGTCAGGACGAGTGAAAGAGGCTAATCGACAAATTAACTTACGAGCTGAGAATAGAAGGTACTTACTAGGACGGTTGAAATAGTGGTGTTCGCAGTTGCGAAACCCCTTGGACATGAAGAACTGTTCTTTAAAGTCGTTGGGGTGGCTGGGCAGCTCGATGACCGCAGCCGAATTTGGAAAACGGGTCAGATAGTAGAACCCGTCGCCTCGCCCCCGTTGCTTCGGGCTGGCCTTGAGGCAAAAGAAGTAGAGGATGTCCGCCGGCGTGGGGACCTCCCATTCCTGCTTCAGGAATAAATATTTCAGCCCCACTAACAAGCGATATGAGTTAGGGGGGAGCTGTAAAGGAGCCAACTTCACGTAATTTAGAAAATCCGTGGAGTACTGGTCCAGTGAGAGGAAGGCCCCAGCCTTGAGGTGCTCATCGCTCCAAGCAGCGTACTCCTCATCGAGCGGCGCCCAGCTCTGCTCACCTTCGAGGGGAGGTCGGGCATCTAGGATGCCCCTCCCTATTTCAATGTTGTGGGAAAGGAATATTTTGTTCACTTTCTGCTGGGTGGTGACCTTCGAGGCGATCCTCTCGGCCTCAAAGAAAGCATCGGGCCCCAACTCGAGCTCCTGCTCCACGGCTAGACTGAAGGCGGGGATTGGGGAGTCTATGACCACCTCCTTTCCCTTGTTGGCTTGCTGGGAAGACGAGCTTCCAGCACTCTTCTTGGATGCGGTTTTCTTTGGTCCCATCTGGTCGCCTAACGAACAAAAGAAGAAAATTTAGAAAGGGCGACCTAAGCATAAGAAAGAATCTAACGCGAAGTGTTTCCTTTACACGGGCTGAGGTAATCTCAGCCCGTGGAGAGTGAGACCACGCGGTTTTATGAACACGCGCCTGTGCTCCCAACGGGTCCCCGATTACTCAGAATCCGTGTGTCAGGAGGGTCAGAGTAAAAGTTTTCCTTGGAAGGAAAGTTTCAGTAGGCAAACAGTGCAAAACCGCCTGTGAAGCGTGTCCCCTAAGCTAGCTAGTTTTGCACCCTAAAATCTGGTTATTTCAAATAGGCATACAAAAAATTTGCCCAGAAAATCTCTCCAGAAAGTGTACCCTATGAGTCATGCTCCTAAATGGTTTTTTCTACGGGCGATGCCCTAGGATAAAAACCTACGCGTATAATACCAACAAAAAGCCAGCAAAATACTGCATTCTATTATAGAGATAATTTACCTAAGCAACAGTGAGGAAAAAAATTAAAACATGCACAAACGGAGGACTTACAAAAGTATTTTGCTGTGATGAGACTGAAAGGGTCGTTTGGGTTGGAATCCTGCTGGGATTGCTAGTGCCGAAGTCTCAAAAGAGCTCTCGTGCCTGAATTTCTGGAACTCTGGGAACAGTGACCGGAAGAAAGAGAGGGCTTTCGGGACTGAGAAGAAAGAAGAAGATGAGAAAATTTTCGAATAAACGGGTAGCCCATGCGAAAGGTGGCCACCCCTTTTATATACGTAAAAGGCCAAAGGACGAGGGCCGTTGGATCGCCTTGATGTAGGATACGAGGATCACTACTCGAAAGGTGAAACGACGGCCGAGTATAGGCTAGGCCATTTAATTTGGTTCTCGGAAGACGTACCGTCACCAACCACGAGGCTTCACGTACTCGATACCAGCGTAATGGGCGGAATGTGAAGAGTCCACAAAGAAGCCTAAAAGCCCCCACTGTGGCCCTAGGTGATGTCATATGCCACGAGCAAGGGCTTGGGGGGCAAATGTATGCCCTAAATATCCACGGGCTATTAGCGAGCTGAGAAATGGCATAATTATATCAGCCACGTGGATGCCACATACCCGGAGTTGCTGTTGCCAGGTCCTACCTCTCCAACTCGAGGTAACCAAAGGCTTAGTGAGATTACTAAGGAGTCGGGTCAGAGGTATGGACACCACGGGCTAAGAATACATCAAGCTCGAGGTACGAGCTTGAGTTGGCACCTTTGACCCCTTATAAAGTCAACCACGCAATGTAAACGTGCATATATCAGACATCACGTGTCTGATATATCCTTGAATTCTCAGACACGCAGCATAAACGTGCGTGTTCAGGCACCCACAACTGGGTTGGGCCATGCGGCCCATTGTCCCCCTTACCTATTGATTAGACCACACTTCATTGTCAGGTTTTAGGAATTAATCATGGATGCACAAAAGTGACATAATGGGTGAGAAGGTCACAGGATGACCCCCCTTGCCAACCCCCAGGTGCCCTCTCCCTATAAATATGGAGACCCTGGGAGTTGCAAGGGGTTGGATTCTATTGTGTAAAGAAATACCCTGTAAAGAATATCAGAAAGATGAGAAATTATAGGAAATGGTCCAAAATAAAGCCATCAAGAAGCTAATGTCCTCATTTTTAAAATTGTAGATGAATGACCCTTTTACATTGTTGATTACCTAAATTGCCATTTTTTATAATTTATTTATTTATTTAGGACTGTATGATTTTAATATAGTGGTATATGTATATTAGTTTTGTTTAATTAGTTTTTATTTTAAAGTTATATTGATTTTTTAAGTTTTTTATAGGTTGTTGGTATATTAGTTTCCAATTAGTGTATATGTTTTTTGTGGTATGATATATAATTTTTTTTTGTGATATTTAATTTCTATTTTATTATACATAGTGGTAGTATATAATTTTGTATCATGGTATATACATTTTAATGGTAGTATATAACTTTGTTAACATAGTATATACATTTTTGAGTAATAATTTTGTAAGTTTTTATGGTATATTATTTTTCAACTCAGTATATATATTTTATGGTATGGTATATCATTCAACAACTCATAAAAAATGAAAAAAAAATCAAAATAACTTTAAAATAAAAACTAATTAAACAAAACTAATATACATATACCATAAAATTAAAATATTTAGAATAAAATAATAATTTGTTAAAGAGTATATTTGGTAATATGTGATATTAAATAGATGATTACGCTATTTTACTACAAAATTAAAAACATGGATATTTAATTAATTTCACACAATATTAAGGGTCATTTTGCACCATGTCCCCATAAAGATAGCAATAATATTGGCTGGTGGACTAGAAGGATTTTAACCTTTGAACCATCTAAAAAAGTATTCGTGTCACAATTTTACTTTAAGATCATTCATCTATTACGGTTCACAACTTAGCACTAATCCTACTATTTATTCTATTAATTATCTGTTGCCGAAGAACCGCGTCAACAATTTCTATATCTCATACTATATTATAACCTCACTAATATTTCTAAAATAGTCAACTCATTATTGTCACATAAAACAACTAAAACTAAGTAGAAATAAGAAAAACAACAAAATAACAAAAATGTATTTTTTTCTACTCTAAAATCCTGCTCCTTTTACACTGCCTTAGCTCTCTATTTATAGTGAATATTTGCTCCCAAATTGATAGATTACGTGGCTAAGTGAGTGAGAAAATGCCTCCAAATATTGAGCAAAGTGACCATGTTTCTTGCTTTAAAGGAGATTTGCAGGAGGTGGGGAAGTGGAATTGTCCATTTTGTGCAAGCTAGGAATACACGTGGGAGCTTTGTGCAGCAGATTGTTAAAATGGAGAACCTTGGGCTCTTGCTAGGATTGGGCTTGAAGATTTTAATTTGAAGTCCACGACATTTTGCTCATCTTAAACGTGATGTGTACGCACAAATATGTATATAAAAATGTTTTGAAAAGATGGGCTATTATGACAAAACTTGGAGTGGAGACTTTGGATTTGGATCAATTGCTGGATTGGATAAATGGTATTTGGGCTTTGCTACCTTTTTATATTTGATCACCTTTTGCTCCAAATATGCAAATTAACACAAATTTAGATTAAATTAAATATTTTCATCTTTAATAATTTTGTATTTAAAATCATGAAAATAAATAATTTATTCATCCACATAACACCTTAAAATATACAAGTTTATTAGATAATGATCACTCTCCTATTTGTATATTTGGTGTATTCTTTTTTTTCCAAATAAATGTTTTATGTTTAGCGATTGTTTTAGGAATTACTTAGAGATACAAATGCCGATTTAATATAATAAACAATTTTTTTTTAATGTTTTTCAATTTCATAATTTTACAATGTTTTACTCTAATAATATATTTCTGATCCCATTATAATACACACACAAATATGAATGAAATATTAGAATAAAATAAGCATACGAAATTGTAATTTACCATTATCATATTAGTTTGCTTACTTGTTTATTTTAATATTTATTTATAACATTTCATAATTCTACAATGCTTAACTTTTTTTTATATGCATTTTATAATGTTATTTCTAAAAATGTCTAGTTTTTTTTTTTTTTTTTTGTAATGCTTTCCTATTTGTTTATGTGTAGTATTCTTTTCTAATAAACATATTTGTTTTATGTATTTCTTTGTGTTTGGTCATTATATGGTGCTTTTGTCCGTATTTTTATCAAGGGACACTTGGCACACATTAGAGAGTAATTAAGTATTCACGGAAGCTAATTAAGTCTTATGGAGCTTGCTTCAAGCTCCATGGGAGGTAAGCCTTGCCTTCAATCATAGTTCACCACCACTGAAGAAGTGTGTCGTCATGGAACCGTTACTTCCCGAGGACCAAGTTAAAGGACGATGCCCCAAGTCTCATTACAAGACCATCTCCTCCATGCATGTCCTCCAGGTTTGCAAGAATAATCATCCGGACATGGAGTAGAGTTGTCAGGTGTCAAGCACAGTGTTGTACCCCAAAATAGTATACGAACTGAATTACTCAGCACAAGGTACAACTGGTAGATAAGCGTATGAAGAAAGCATACATATAGAACATCTAGCTAACTCTGGACCGAGCAGCTTGAGTCAAACTTGATAGCTTGCGATAACCAGATAGTCTCCAGATCGCCGCTTGCGCCAACAGCTTAGTTTGAGATGCGCAATTGCCAGGTCGCCTTTGTGATTTTCGAATGTGACTCGTGTCAACTCATGTTAGTTCTTCAACATCTAGCTTGAAGGAGGTGTTCAGCTCCCGGAAGCTTAATCATGACACATAGTGAAGGATCCTAAAGACTTGGAGATTCCTTATACACTCATTAATGACCAGATATTATTTTGTATTTATTACTCAATATTGGGGCATAAAATCAAAAGGCATTAATGTATTTATGTAGATGGGAAGTTACCCAAAAATGCATGTTACCATATTTATGCACGGTCACCCAAAATTTTCCAGACAGAATTCCCTATAATTACAGGGGATAATGGATGGAAAAGGGGAAAGCATTTGGTATACTAAAACTTTGGTGAAATTGTGACAGACGATTTCACAGTGAGAAACAAATAGATCAATAAGAGTGACTTGTGGACTAGGTGGATTTTAACCACTAAACCACATAAAAAGTGTGGGTGATCCTATTTCTTTTTTATTTATCGAGCTACGATTTAGCAAAAGCCTAATCTCTCTATTTTCGAATTTCTTAATCCATTGTTGGCGAAAAACTACGTCAACAGATTGGTGCTTTCATTGAGAGCATATTATGCTTAACTCCCCACGCAAGTTTCACCTAACATTCACCATGGTGGTCACCCGATCTATGCATGACAACGATATGGAGCAACCTAATGATTAGGAGGTTCATCGTGCAACCATCCCCACTGGAGAAGGCTCAACTGCTCAACGTCGTCTTGGAAAACAACATGTTGACCAAGATGATGCTTGGAGCTCAACATCACGCCCACTAAATTCCCATCCAGGATACCTGACAGACATCAAGATGGAAAATGCCCAATTAAGGAGCCATCTTTCTCAGGCTAACAAGAAGATTGAGGAGATCTTGGCTCGATTACCCCTCATGCAACTGATGTTAGCATCGAAAGGTGGCAAAGTGGGTCCCATAGGTCCCACATGAATAATTGACACAATATTAGTCGCTCTGTCAGAACTGCAACTCTGAGCTCCATACCTTCAGAGCAGATCCAACGAAATACTCAACTTGCTAATACTCATAGGAATCATCTACCTCATGCCAGTCGGTTTGTTCGGATTGCAACCCCGAGTTTTGGACATTCTGAACGGACCCCACAGAATGCTCAACCTATGAACCCTCGCAGGAACGATCATTCAACTCACACTCCCAGGAACCTGCCTGGCTAAACAAGGCGAGCTAGGACCGATTCGAGCAGGCGAGACATCCCAACAAATCCATCTGTGCCACACCCAGAGCCTCGGACACAAAGAAATGAACCAGCCCTGCCTCCAACCCGGGAAGTTAGAGTAGACCAAGGGCGAGCTAATATGGTGTGCCCCAATGGAACAAGGATAACTTCACCAATAAGACATCATTCGTCACCGATTCGACATCCAAAGCCACCTTGCCCACAAAGGAATGCTCCAGGTTGAGGGGATGGCAAGAGAAATCCTCCTCCGTCATAGGACATTTATATCCCACGACCTTGTGCTATTAATCCAGGTCCTCGATCCCAGTCATGAGCTATAAGCTTCGCTGATGGAAGCTACTGGACAAAGAACCAGCGCAGAGGCAGACATGAGAGAGACTTGAGGAATCACTTAAGCTCCACACAAAGTCTTCGTTTCGACCCACATCCCGACCTGCGTGATCAACTGAACTCATAAAGAGGATATTCAGTTCACCATGATGATTTGAGTTATACTCAGCCTAGAGGAGATCCGTCTATCATACGCGACAATGGGAATATCCCACCTAACCGAGCTCAAGCTTGGAGGGAAAATAACCCATTAACGCATACAGCAGGATGGGAGCTGATAATCTGCTTTCGAATAACCTAGATTTTAAGGAACCAACCCTCGAGCGACTGGCCTTAATGGAAGAATAGATGAAGAGACCCCTATTTGGAAAATGAGTCGATGATTGTGATTCCGATGAGGAGCTCGAGCCTTTTGCTCCTTACATTGCGATAACTCCATATCCTATTGGCTTTTAGGAAGTCGACCATGGCAAATATGATGGAAACACTGACCTGTCCAATCACCTCAGGACGTTCAACATATTAATGATGGCCCACAGCGTCGGGTTCAACTTAAGATGTATCTTGTCCCTACAATACTGATTGGATCGGCCAAATTGTGGTTCAACAAGTACAAGAAACATTCAATCACCTCGTGGAAGAGAATGTCTTTTGAGGTTAAGAGATAGTTTCGAGCTACGAAGCAAGCTCGCGTTGAAGTCGATTCCTTGGCTAACATTAAACAACAACATGGTGAGTCCCTAAAGGCATATCTTAACTGGTTCACCAATGCAGTAGCACGAGCTAGGGGTGTTGATGACAGCTCCAAGCTCATGGCGATGAGGATAAGGATCACAATATGAGGTGGATTATGGAAAGAACTCTAGCGGAAAGGAGTAAAGAGTGTAGATGAATTCCTTGTTGGGAATATTGCCCTTAAAGCAATTGTAGTTGACAAATGTTTCAAATGAAATAAATAATTGAATTGAATTATTATATATATAGACTATGCCTGGTATTATATGATAATATTATGTCAATATCATAAAATTTCAAATTTTATCTATGTAGTCTTAATCTCATATTGGTATGGCAGGATCGAGATTAAGATAATAAACTTAAATAGTTCGCAGTAAAATAAAGTTATGGAGTATTTAGATTAATTACTGCTAGTGTGGTCCACTAGTTTTATGAATACATGCGACCTAGATCCGGGTTACTAGTGTAGTAGGACACTTTAATGGAGGAACTTTGCATGCTGAGAGTATGTAGAACTGGACCAGATGTGATTTGTTAATACTTGTTTAAACACCGTTTCATAGTATTAATCAAACACATCAAGCGACGATCATATACATGAAGATCTTAATCCTGAGGTTACTATGAACTCCTATATATATCATCTGATCCTTTGATTCATGCGTCAAGGTTTGTCAGAATGATCAGGCTAAGAACAATTGTTTTGGGGACTCAATGATGTATATGGCTGGGGATGTAGTTTAACAGATATGGAATCTATACCTTCTTATAGATTGAATAATGGTTCCCTATTGGGTTGACTTTTGGAACTAAAAAGGTTATGAGCACACATCGCAAACTTGTTGTGACACAACCTTCACTAGTAAAGTCAATGGTACTCTAGGAACAAGATATAACTAAATGGGTAAAACAATAATTTTATTCCCTTTTAATTATGAACCATTAATAGAGGATGAACGCTGTATGTAATGATTATATCAATGGACACTTTATTCTTTAATAAAATATTCAGTAAATATATGTCTATAATTATCAATAGTTCAATCTCATATTTTTAGTGGAGTAATCATGGGATTAATAAATATGATTATTTAATCAAAGAGCTTTGATTAATAATATAATATTTATTGGAGTTTGATATTATAGGTCCATAGGTCCCCAGAGTAGCTCTATCATAACCATATCAAGGTAAGAGTTGATACAAGGGTATAATTGTAATTTGAGAATTTGAGAAGAATTTTATTCTTCGGGTCAAGTATGAAATTATATGATAATTGATGTTGAATAATTAATTTAGAATTAATTATTAATTTTTGAAAGTATATTTATTAATTTAAATATATAAAATTTTGGATTTCGTATATAGAAATAAATAGATTAATTTTTTAAATTAATTATTTTAATTGAGCGGGAAAAAATAAAATTGGTAAGTCAAAAATAGTTTTTGATATATCTAATTTTAAAAGATTATGATAATAATGATCATCAATTTGTATTTTGAATTTAAAATTTAAATTTGACAATCATATTTCAAAATTTAAATTCTAAATTCAAAATTCAAAACAATCATATTTTAAAATTTAAATTGGCTTAAGTTTTTGTAGAATTTTAAACCATTGATTGAAATTGAGTTTAGGTGTGAGTTTGGATTGGGTTTTGATGCATATATGTTGTGTATGTGGTGTTATTTGGAGTTTTGGGACCCTTTGGGACTTGGGTACACTTAGGGCATGGCTTGGGTGAGTTTTGGCTTGGGGAAAAATGGTGGAAAAACCCAGTTTTTTGGGTTCGCATAAGAGCGCCGCGGCGCTTTTCTTCTGAGTTGTGGCGCTTGGATGAACTAGGGCAGGGGGCCCTGGATGGGTGTCGCGGCGCCTATATGCCTGTGCCGTGACATTAGGCCATTTTCAGGGCCCTTAAATTTGTATTTTTAGGGCTTAGGCCCAGGGGGCTCGGGGACGACTTCACCACCCTGTATGGGGAAAATTGGAGGTCCCGAGAGCACGAGATTGGTTCTAGGGTTACTTGTGGTTTGTGACTAGGTTACCGCTAGGACTCAGAAGTCGTGATCGCTTGCTTGATTGCTAGTACTCAGATTAAAGGTAAGGAAATTGTTGTACCCGTAGAGAAGGGCGTGGCCCTATTGTTTGTATTGCAGGGCGTAGCCCTATTGTCTGTATAGCAGGGCATGGCCCTAATGTTTATGTTCAGTATATGTTTAAATATTTGTTGATATTATGCTATATGATGCATGTTTGTGAGTGAACGGCGAAGGCTGGGAACGGCGAAGACCGAGAACGGCAGGAAGTCGAGTACAGCAAGGGGCTGGGTTTTGCGTTGAGCACACTAAGTGCAGGCCGCTAGAGCGAGACCCTCTTAGGGTGCTGGAGCCACCCTCTCGGTGAAGATCGCGAACCCAGGGCCTGGTAAAGCGCCTAGGACGGTGCTGGCCGCTATATGTTTAGCTCGTTGGCTATTTTGTTATATGCCATGAATTGTCATGTATATATTATATGTACAGAGAGCGTGGAGTGATGGGTACATGTTCGGCCTACCTGTCTGCCACAGGTTGGGTACTAGCCTGGCTCATTATTATCGAGATAATGGTCTACTTCTTCACATCCACCGTGCAATGCATGCAGTTATTGATAGACAAAAGAATCATAGTATAAACTTTCGTGTACTAGCTAAAGCGTCACATATCTCTGGTGGAGATCATATCCATGCGGGTACTGTAGTAAGTAAACTTGAAGGGGAAAGAGAAATCACTTTAGGCTTTGTTGATTTACTACGTGATGATTTTATTGAAAAGACCGATGCCTTGGTATTTATTTCACTCAATATTGGGTCTCTCTACCACGTCTTTTGCCTGTGGCTTCAGGGGGTATTCACATTTGGCATATGCCCACTTTGACCGAGATCTTTGGAGATGATTCTGTAGTACAATTTGGTGGAGGAACTTTAGGACATCCTTGGGGAAATGCACCCGGTGCTATTGCTAATCGAGTAGCTCTAGAAGCATGTGTACAAGCTCGTAATGAGGGACGTGATCTTGCTCGTGAGGGTAATGAAATTATTCGTGGGACTTGTAAATGGAGTCCTGAACTAGCTGCTGCTTGTGAAGTTTGGAAGGAAATCAAATTTGAATTTGAAGCAATTGATACGTTGTAATCCAACAATTACTTTCTGTTCATTGTTCTTATTCTTAAATTGAATTTTGAATTGAAATTAAACTCGGCCCAATCTTTTACTAAAAAGATTGAGTCGAATACAAGGATACTGTTGTATAGATTTTTGATAGATCCATACTTAAGATACAAAATCTTAAATACAAAAAAATAGAAGACGAAACCACTTAAACCTTTCTATTGTTTATTGGATTCACAATTAATTCTGAATCCTTAGGATTTGTGCATTCTTTTTTATTTATATTATTTTATTTCTATGTATATCCTATGGTTTCGGATCATGCATTACGATATGAACTCCCAATTCTCTGGAAAATACAGCCCTTTTGATCATTTCTTCACATGTACCTGCAGTCGCATTCAAGTAATGTCCTTTGATTTCCCCTATTTCAGCCTGTGATTTATAAATTGCTTTTGCACAAAATAAGAAACGGTCTCTCCAACGCATAAATGGTTGGGAATTCACGTTCTCATCATCTTTGGTAAAATCAAGTCCATCGCGAAGACATTCATAAACTGCTATACCATAATTCTTAGCGGATAACCCGAATTTAGGTTTAATAGTATATCCCAATAGTGGGCGGCCATACTTGTTCAATTTATCTCTCTCAACTTGGATCCCATGAGGCGGACCTTGGAAAGTTTTAGTATAAGAAGGAGGGATTCTCAAATCTTCCAGACGTAGAGCGCGCAGGGCTTTGAACCCAAATACATTACCCACAATGGAAGTAAACATGTTGGTAACAGAACCTTCTTCAAAAAGGTCCAAGGGATAAGCTACATAAGCAATATATTGATTTTCTTCTCCAGCAACGGGCTCAATGTGGTAGCATCGACCTTTGTAACGATCAAGGCTGGTAAGCCCGTTAGTCCATATAGTTGTCCATGTACTAGTAGAAGATTCAGCAGCTACTGCAACCCCAGCTTCTTCAGGGGGAACTCCAGGTTGAGGAGTTGCTCGATATTTTGTGAAGATGTATTGTATTGGTTTTTTTTTCGCCTAGGTCAACCTTAGTTTTATTTTTGTGCTGTAAAGTATTTTCTAAACAATATTTTGGGATCCCGTCTGTATAACTTTTCCAACATTTCAATGAATATCCAAATTTTATAATTAATGATGTTAAACGAGTTTTGTTTCGGTTTAATCACACTTTTAACCTAAAATGTCGATTAGCGAGCTAATGGCACATTTTTAACTCACTTAGTAACAACTCTAACGAAGTAGGGTGTTACAACTTTGTATCAGAGTGTGCCAAGGTTTATGGTTCTTGGAGATCGATCGAACATGTATGCTCGCTGCCAGTGAGAAGCTCGACTCACAGTTGGTTGGTAATTAATGGATTGTGTGCTTAATTGCTTGTTTGAGTTCCTTGTTTGCCTGAATATATAGATAGAACATGGTGAATGTGCTGATATATGCAAGATGCTAGGGCATGGCCCCTTGATTGTTGTATGTTATTTGTGATTTGTGGACTTGTTGGTTGTGGTTGGTTGATGAAATTGGGAGTTGGTTTTGGATGTTGTTATCATGGCTGATGTGCAGCGTCATTGATTGCAGGCATATCACAGTAATGCCTCAGTGATCAATCAGACTCCGCGACAATACGGACGAGGATGACAACCAGGGTCAGGACCCTCCACCTACCCCATCGAATTGGCAATAGTTATTTGTTGAGATGGAAGCTAGACTTCAACGAATTGAAGAAGAGCTTCGACAGTTGAGGCAGCAGGCCCCTCCTCAGAGTAGTGGGTTACATGTTTCGTAGGCTGTGGCACCAGTGTTAGCCCAGCCTCCACTGGAGAATAGATGGTAACCTTTGTATGAGAGGTTCAGGAAACAACATCCTCCCACCTTTGAGGGTGGCCCAAACCCACTGTGGGTAGAGTAGTGGATGAACATGATCTCTTCCATCCTGGATTTCATGAGGGTGGAAGGAAAATGAGAGAGTAGCTTGTTCTAGCTACATGTTAAGAGAAGATGCTCGCAATTGGTAGGATGTGGTGTCTAAGAGGAGGAATATAGCAGTCATGACTTGGGAAGAGTTTAGGAATATATTTAATGAAAAGTATTACAGTGTCGCAGCCCGAACGACGAAGGTGGATGAGTTTACAAACTTGACTAAGAATCGGATGACGGTTACTGAGTATGCTTTGAAGTTTGATCGGTTAGCGAAGTTCACGCTGGATTTGGTGCGGGGATTGAATGTCATGATCACCCGTGGTGTCAAGATAACCTTGGATCCGGGAACTACCACTTATGCATAGGTAGTGGACAAGGCCCTTACAGCTGAGGGATCGAGGATCAGATATGGAGAGAGGGTGTTGCTAGGCGCGATGCTCGGAGGACAATGCCTCCTTTTTTTGGATCTAACCAGGGTAGTGGCCCTAGTGAGCAGAAGAGAAAGGCCCCATAATCTTTTGTTCTTCCTGGCTCGGATAGGAGGGCACAGGGTGCTTTCAGTGGCCGTTAGGGCGGGGGAGACAACTAGAGGAGTTTCCCAGTGTGTCCTCGGTGTAGATGACAACATCAGGGAGAGTGCATGATCAGGGACTGCTTTACTTGTGGGAGCATTTGTCATTTGAGGAAGGACTGACCACAAGCCAGGAAGGAGGAGTCAAAATAGAGTGACAGTCTCACTCCTGCCAGAGTATTTACCTTGACCCAGATTGAGGCTGAGGCTAGTCCCTCGGTCGTGACAGGTCAGATCTCTAGTGTTGTTTCTTCTTTTACTGCATTGATTGACTTAAGGGCTACTCATTCATTTGTTTATGCTAGAGTGATAGATCAGTTGTGTAGACCTAGTGATTTGTATGCTAGGGGATTTTGGACTTTATTGCCGACTGGGAAACTGGTAGTCTCTAGGAGATGGTTAGAGCATTGCCAGTAGAGATAGACAGTAGGGAGTTTTCTGTTGATCTGATTGATTTAGCGACGAGGACTTTGATATGATCCTAGGGATGGTTTGGTTATCGAAGTATGGCGCGATGATTGACTGCAAGCACAGGATGGTGACTTTTGAACCGGAAGGGGAGGTACCCTTTGTATTCATGGGGACAGTGAGTGGACCGCGAGTACCTATGATTTCAGCACTGAAGGCTAGAGATGCAAGAGGGTTGCATAGGATTCCAAGCAAACATTGTGGATACTTCTGTAGTTGTTTCGGTTGGACTAGATGAGACCAGACTAGTATGTGAGTTTCCTGATTTGTTCCTCGCAAACTTGCTAGGATTGCCACCATGCCGAGAGATCGAGTTCGTCATAGAGTTGGTGCGAGGGGTGGAGACAATATCTAGGACACCTTATAGAATGGCTCCGGCAGAGTTGAAGGAACTAAAGATTCAGTTGCAAGAGTTACTGGATTTGGGATTCATCAGACTGAGTTTTTCACTGTGGGGTGCTCCAGTGTTGTTCGTCAAGAAGAAGGATGGGTCCTTAAGGATGTGCATTGACTACAGAGAGTTGAACAAGTTGACCATTAAGAACAAGTACCCACTACCTAGGATCGACGATTTGTTTGACCAGTTACAAGGGAAGACAGTGTTCTCTAAGATTGACCTTCTGCCAGGCTACCACCAGTTGAGGATTAAGGAGGAGGACATACCAAAGACCACTTTCCGCATGAGGTATGGACACTATGAATTCCTGGTTATGTCCTTTGGATTAACCAACGCCCCAACAACCTTCATGGACCTGATGAACAGAGTCTTCAAGGATTATCTGGAAAAGTTTGTGATCGTATTCATTGACGACATACTGGTGTACTCTCAGTTAGAGATAGAGCACGAGCAACATCTATGCTTGGTATTACAGCGGTTGAGAGAGCATAGATTATATGCTAAGTTTAGCAAGTGTGAGTTTTTGCTACCGCAAGTAACATTCTTGGGTCATATTGTCAGTAAGGAGGGGATTTTGGTTGACCTAAGTAAGATTGAGGCAGTGAGGGATTGGCCCAGGCCGAGCATTGTATCAGAGGTTAGGAGCTTTTTGGGATTGGCAGGGTACTATCGATGATTCGTCGAGGGATTCTCCAGAATAGCCACGCCATTGACCGAAATGACACGGAAGAAGACTAAGTACGTATGGACAGACAGGTGGGAGAACAGTTTCAAGGAGCTGAAGCGGCGACTGATCATCGCTCCTATATTGAATCTGTCGTCAAAGAATGAGAAGTTTGTAGTCTAATGTGATGCTTCCAGACAGGGTTTGGCGTGTGTACTGATGCAAGCTGGAAAGGTGATAGCCTACGCGTCGAGATAGTTGAAGGAGTACGAGTAAAGGTATCCCACATATGATCTAGAATTGGTGGCGGTTGTATTTTCACTTAAGGTTTGGAGACATTATCTATATGGAGAGAATTGCAAAATATACACCGACCATAAGAGTTTGAAGTACTTCTTTACTCAGAAGGATTTGAATATGCGTTAGAGACGTTGGTTTGAATTGGTAAAGGATTATGATTGTGATATTCTATACCGTCCTAGGGAGGCCAATGTGGTGGATGATGCGTTGAGTCGAAAGGGCCCATGACAGTTGCTAAATTCAAGGCAGATATCAGACAAGTTAGCTAAAGAGATGACTAGAGCAGGTATAGAGTTGGTGGTTGGTTAGTTAGCTAACATCACTCTTTAGTCTATGCTTCTTGAGAGGATCAAGGAGGCACAGAGGGAGGATCCCCAGCTGGGAGAGCATAAAGAGGGCATTTTAGCCGGAGCGACTAAAGACTTTTCTATTTCGGAGATGGGATTAC
Source organism: Humulus lupulus (assembly GCF_963169125.1). Classification (NCBI taxonomy): domain Eukaryota; kingdom Viridiplantae; phylum Streptophyta; class Magnoliopsida; order Rosales; family Cannabaceae; genus Humulus; species Humulus lupulus. Next base: position 76,947,260 of record NC_084796.1, read on the forward strand.
TGAAGTATAAAGGCCGAATTTGAGTTTCGATGGATTCCGGTATCTGGCAAGAGATCTTGGATGAGTCTCATAGCACTCCCTATTCTTTACATCCGGGTACAATGAAGATGTACCAAAATTTGAAAACTTTGTACTGGTGGCCCATAATGAAGAGGGATGTGATGGATTATGTGGTCAAGTGTTTGACTTGTCAGTAAGTGAAGGCTGAACATCAGAGGCTAGCAGGGTTGTTGCGGCTTCTAGAAATTCCAGAGTGGAAATGGGAGGATATCACCATGGACTTCGTGGTTGGATTACCGAAGACCATGGGACAACATGATTCAGTGTGGGTGATTGTGGATAGGTGCACCAAGTCAGCTCACTTTTTGCTTGTTAGGACAATTTATACTGCTGAGCAGTTTGCTGAATTTTATGTGAACGAAATTGTACGACTACATGGGGCTCCGAGGTTGATAGTACCCAACATGGACCCCACCTTCACCTCCAAGTTTTGGGAGAGCCTGCAGAAGGCTATGGGCACACAGTTGCGGTTTAGTACCGCTTATCATCCTCAGATAGATGGGCAGTCTGAGAGGACAATTCAGATACTGGAGGATATGTTGTGAGCCTGTGCGTTGGATTTTGGGGGATCGTGGAGTAAGTATCTCCCTTTGATTGAGTTTTCATACAATAACAATTATCAGGTGACTATTGGAGTGGCTCCGTATGAGATGTTGTATGGGAGAAAGTGTAGATCACCCATCCATTGGGATGAGATGGGTGAGAGAAGGTATTTAGGTCCTGAGGTTGTTCAGAGGACGAATGAGGTGATTGAGAAGATCAGAGCTCGAATGCTCGCCTTCCAAAGTCGACAGAAGAGTTACTCAGACTTAAGACGCAGGAGCGCAGAGTTTCAAGTCGGTGATCACATGTTTCTCAGAGTTTCTCCCTTGAGAGGAGTGAAATGGTTTGGAGTACAGGGCAAGCTAAGCCCTTGAGATTCTGGAACGGGTTGGAGAGGTAGCTTATAGATTGATGATGCCTCCAGCTCTATCAGGGGTTCACAATGTGTTTCACGTATCCATGCTCCAGACGTATGTATCAGATTCTATGCACGTGTTGAGTTATGAGAACTTGGAATTGGATCAAGATTTATCATATGAAGAGAAGCCGTTTTAGATTCTCGACCGGAAGGATAAAGTCTTGCGGAGCAAGACAATCGCCTTAGTAAAAGTGTTGTGGAGAAACAACAAAGTGGAAGAGGCGACTTGGGAACTTGAGACAGATATGCGGGATCGGTATCCCGAGTTATTCAGGTGATTTCGAGGAAAAAAATTTCTGTAAGGAGAGGATAGTTGCAGCGTCCCAAATTTGCTAATAAGGCTTAGGGCCTTAACTAGTGTGTTGGGAGGGAAAAAATTGATTTAATTATGTTTATATGTGAATTTAATGATTATGTGATTAGAAATGCATGCTTAGGTGAATTAAATATGCATGTCGGCCCTATTTGGCTATTAGGGGCATATTTGTAATTTGAACCCACTGAGAGTATGATTTTGAGCTATGTGCAGTGTTTCCAGCATGAGGAGATCCTGTCCCACAGTGTTAGCAGAGAGTCACATACTTGGTATTTAGTTGTGAGATTGGTAACCACTAGTAACCTGAGGATTGGTGTTGTTATTGAAATAATAAGAAAAAAGTGGTATTTTTTATAAAGAGTGAAAGGACTAGGTTTCCCTTGAGGTTTAGTATAGAAGTGAGTTAGAAGGAGGGGTAGAATGGTCATTTAGGCTCTAAACTAGACAAACCCACAACTGAAGGTTAGCTTTCACGTTCTAGGCTTCTCAAGAAACCCTTGGTCATTTGGTTCAAGTTTTCAAGAAGGAAGAGGAGAACACAAGACTAGGCAGCTGGATTTTTGAAGGAAATTGGAAGTGAAATAAGAAAGAGGAACAGTAGCAGTCATTCACACTTAAAAATCTCGAAATTTAAGAGAAGGTAAGGATTTCATTTATGTTGTTTAGGTCTTTTATGCTGTTCTTGAGGAATGTGAGGTTTATTTCTAAATTTGGGTTTCAGGATGATGTTTTGAGGAACGTAAGCTTGTGAATTTGATGATTGAAGCTTGGAGTGGCATTGGAGGCAGCGTAGGGTCGAAATTTTGTCCTAAAGGTAAGGATTCCTTTAAGTTTTGAAAAGTTTCTGGTTTGGTTTAAGTCTTTGTAGAATTTTAAACCATTAACTGAAAGTGAGTTTAGGTATGAATTTGGATTGGGTTTTGATGCATATATGTTGTGTATGTGGTGGTATTTGGTGTTTTGGGACCCTTTGGGACTTGGGTACAGTTAAGGCATGGCTTGGGTGAGTTTTGGCTTGGGGAAAAATGGTGGAAAAACCAAGTATTTTGGGTTCGCGTAGGAGCGCTGCAGAGCTGTTCTTCTGAGCTGCGACGTTGGGATAAACCAGGGCAGGGGGCTCTGGCTGCCATGACGCTTGTATGGTTGTGTCGCAGCTAAGCCATTTTAGGGCCCTTAAATTTGTATTTTTAGGGCCTAGGCCCAAGGGGCTCGGGGACGATTTCGCCACGCCGTATGGGAAAAATTGGAGGTCCCTAGAGCACGGGATTGGTTCCGGGGTTCATTTATAAAATTGGATAGTAACAAGAACATTACTTGTGGCTTGTGACTAGGTTACTGCTAGGACTTGGGAGAGGATCATTCTTGGAAGTCGTGATTGCTTGCTTGACTGCTAGCACTCAAATTAAAGGTAAGGAAACTGCTGTACCCGTAGAGTAGGGTGTGGCCCTATTATTTGTATTGCAGGGAGTGGCCCCAATGTATATGTTCAATATCTGTTTAAATATATGTTGTTATTATGCTATATGATGCATGTATGTGAGTGAACAGCGAAGACTAGGAACGGCAAAGGCCGAGAACGGTGAAGGCCGGAAACAGCGAAGGCTGGGGACGGAGAAGGCTGAGAATGGGAGGAAGCTGAGTACGACAAGGGGTCAGGTTTGGCGTTGAGCATGCTGAGTGCAGGTCGCTAGAACGAGACCCTCTTAGGGTGCTGGAGCCACCCTCTCGGTGAAGATCGCAAACCTAGGGCCTGGTATAGTGCCTGGGACGACACTGGACGCTATATGTTTAACCCGTTGGCTGTTTTGTTATATACCGTGAATTTTCATGTATATATTATATGCTTTGTGTTGAATTTTCTTGCTGAGCATCGACTCACGGGTGCTCTATGGTGTAGGTGAGGGCAAGGGAAAGGTCGACCAACCATGAGCACAGAGAGCATGGAGCGACGGGCACATGTTCGGTCTACCTGACTGCCATGGCCAGGGTTATTTTTGGAAGATGTATTTTATTAGTTGTTTTTTTGCCTAGGTCGACCTTAGCTATATTTTTTTTGTTGTAAAGTATTTTCTACATAGTTTTTTGGGATCCCATCTGTATAACTTTTCCAACATTTCAATGATTGTCCAAATTTTATAATCAATGATGTTAAAAGAGTTTTGTTTCGGTTTAATCACACTTTTAACCTAAAACCTCGATTAGCGAGCAAATGGCACATTTTTAACTCACTTAGTAACAGCTGTAAGGAAGTGAGGCATTACATCGATGCTTACCTCTGGGAAGACATCTCTTCATCCTTGACCTCTGCCGCAGCTCCAGAAGCCACGACTATGTTTACGGGCTCCTTTTATAACCGATCCTGGAATTTGTCAAGGTATCAACCCCAAACTTCCGCGTCCAGGAATGAGAAGTCCTCTTCCTAGTTATACACCTAGATTCGATAGAACATTTCTTCTAAAGAGTTCTCCGCTTCAGCAGCATCTTCCTTGGCTTTGGCCTCAATCTCCGTAAGCCTCTGCTTGAGACTGTCGGCCTCTGGAAGCTTCTCCTTAAGATCGTTAACCTCGAGCCGAAGCTAGTCCCGCTGGTTAATCACCTCCAGGGCTTGGGCTTTGGAAACTCGTTCATTCTCTTGCGAGGTCTTTAGGACATTGTTGGCTTCCTCCAAGGCAGTCTTGGACTCATCAACCTCAGCTCAGACCCGAGCGAGACCATGGATTTAAGCCATCCAAGACTGCAAATGAAGGATAAAGAGGGGTTAGTTTTTGAAGGCATTAGACTAGAAGAAGAAGATCATAATAGTACTTACCGTCAGAGTCATCCCTAACACAAAGTCGAGGACGATCGTTGATGGTCGCAACCCGATAGCCTGCAACTCTTTGACAGTGACCACACTCGTGTGCTTCATCATGTGGCTCACAATTTCTTGATACGAGCTATGTAGGGGCTCTCGCTATTTCTCCACCCTAGGGAGGGGAACTGGGATGGTGGCTGTTGGAGATTTGGTTTTTGCGACCGGCGGGAGTGAACTAAGGTCGCGAAGAACTAGTGGAGGAGCCAGTAGGGTCATGACTACGGAGGGTTCAGGCTGTTGCTTCTTCTGGGTGGAGTTGGCACCCTTATCCTTTGCAGGAGACCCGGTGGCAGTCCCGGCTTCGGGAGCGGTTTTCTTTGAAATCCTCGACCTCCCTTTGATTCATTTCTTCGTGTGCAAAAGGGCGAGCAGAAAATACATATCCAAGAAACGATTAATCAAGATAATATAAAACAATGAGTAACAGTACAAGAGCCCTACCCTCCGAACTAGAGGAGGAAACTACTATGATCGGCTCTGGATTATGAACCGAGCTGGGTAAAACTTCCAACTCTTGGATTATCGGAAGAGAAGACTCTAGTATTATTACATTTTAGGACCTATGAGGTTCAGGATCTTCATCTGGACTAGAATTGTGCTTTGCCTGCCTAATACCCAGGGTAAAAACATCATGACACACGGAAGGCTACGACAAAAGGTTTGTATTATATTCCTAAAAACTAGTGGACCTGAAATGAAGGGTATTATCTACCACTATAGTACATTTTGGGTAGCTATGATTGTGGCGTACGACCAATTGATCCACACACTAAAGGAGGGTCAATTCAGGTCTAGATCAATCGGGTGTCGACTCACGAGCTGACTTGGGTTGAATCAGGTTAACCTAAAATTGGCACCAGCTCGGTTCATTTCTCTATAAGGGTTACCTTGGCCAGAGGTGCCGGCTGCTGCCCTCGATTCAGCTCGGCCTTGGCTAAGATTTTGTCCAACTTCAGGAGCCTTTGTTTTACGCACCAACTGCACTACCTCCTCCTCTTCATCAACCTCTTCAACTGCTGGAATGAGTTCATAGGGAGGGGGCTTTGAGCTCTGATTGCCAGTGTCTGATCTTTCTAGATCAGCTTGTAGGCCACCATGGTAGCATGATTCACCACCATCCGAAACTCTTTCTCTTTGGGAGGAATATGGGCCAAAGTCTCATATTGACCTCCAAAGGTCTCTGACTGCCTCGTTCTCTTATATAGAGCTGCACAAGGTAACAACTCGGTCAGAAGATGTTTAAACTTGGTTGAGAAGGAATTCAAGTACATAGTTCAAGGAACTGAGAAACTTATGAGGGCAGTTGAAATATCAATGGGTGCAGTTCTTGAACTCGATTGACATGAAGAATTGATCCTTTTAGTCATTCGGGTGGCTGGGGAGGTCAATGATGGAGGTTGTGCTGGGAATCTGGTGAGGTAGTAGAAGCCATCACCTCATCCCTTTGATTTTGGGTTGGCTTTGAGGCAAAAGAAGTACATGATATCGGTGTGGGTGGGGACCTCCCACTCATGCTTCAAAAATAAATATTTTAGCCCGCCAAAAGTCGGTACGAATTTGGGGGGAGCTGGAATGGTGCTAGTTCAACGTAGTTTAAAAAATCTATGAAATACTGGTCCAAGGGAAGAAAGGCACCTGCCTTCAGGTGCTCATCACTCCAAGCCCCAAATTCGTCTTGAAGCGGAATGCATCTTTGCTCTCCCTCCAGCAGAGGGTGGGCGACAATACCATCAAACCCCAACTCGATCTCGTGACTCAGTAAAATTTTATTCACTTTGCCCTGAGTCTTTATTCGGGATTCAATATGCTCAGCCTCAAAGAAGGCATTGGGGTCAACCACGATCTCCCTATCCACTTATGGGCCAAAGTGAGGAATAGGAGTCCCGGACGCAATCTACTTACCCTTATTCTTACTATGGGAAGAAGAGCTCGCCACTGACTTCTTCTGGTTAGCCATAATATAGTTCTCCTGGCGATAAAGTGACTTTTTAGAGGCGACCTAAGATAAAATCTTGCAACGATGATAAAGGTATGGTAACCCAAGGGTTTGGATTCGATCTATTCGACCTAAGATATATATGAGCTAAGATTTCCCCAAGCACCACGCGCAGTCAATGACCACACGCTGTAATCTCAGGAAACCCTTGATACTTCAGGATTCTTGTGTCAAACCCAATATTTTTTTGGAAAGAGGTTTAATGCAAAACTACTTGAGAAACCGTAACCCTTAAGCTACCCAGAATTGAACCAAAAAATCCTCAAATATTTACATTCACATACTCAAACAGTCCTCTTTCAAACCCAGAAAACCCAGAAAATCATCTATTTCTTTTTGTGCATTATTTCTAATAAGACCTAGTGCTGTTATTTTTTACTAACAAAAACCCATAGTAAACTCACACAGAATCGAAGTAAGAAAATATACTTGAAAAATTCATAAAACTTAATGAAAAATAAGATGAAATTTAAACCAAATATAAAGATACTTACAGTTTGGTTTTTCGGTCAAGGAAATGATAGCAGCACTGGAGGTAATAACCTGGAAGCTTCTGGAAAATGAGGAAATGCAGAAAGCTCTGAGAGTATTTTGAGAAGAAAGAAGAGGAATTTTTTTTTAATGCAAAAATGGTAAGGTTCAGGTCTAGTTCTCCTATTTATACTTAAAGTTTGGGAATCGATCCAGGCCACTCAATTAGATTAGTTCAAGATCTAAGGGCCTGTATTAAATAAACTAAGCGACGACAAAAAGTTGACATGACAATTGTCACAGTACTCGAAACCCGAACAAGCGGATGTGTGGGTAGGCACGTTTTCACATAACAGTAGCCTAAAAGTCCCTACTGTGCGTGTCAGAAGTGACGTCATGCACGAGCAGGAGCATGGGGGAAAATGTTGTACCCCAAAATAAATACGAATTGAATTACTCAGCACAGGGTACACGTGGCAGATAAGCGTACGAAGAGAGCGTATAGATAGAACATCTAGCTAACTCTGTAGTGAGCAGCTCGAGTCAAACTTGATAGCTTTCGATAGCCAGATAGTCTCCAGATCGCCTCTTGCGCCAAAATCTTAGATCGAGATGCACGATGGCCAAGTCGCCTTTGTGAAACTCTGAACGTGACCTGTGTCAACTCAGGTTAGTTCTTCAATATCCATCTTGAAGGAGATGTTTAGCTCCCGGAAAAGTGATACACTCATTAATGCCCATATATTATTCTGTGTTTATTACCCTATATTGGAGGCATAAAATCAACATGCATTAATGTATTTATGTAAATGGGAAGTTACCCAAAAATGTATGTTACCATATTTATGCACGGTTACCCAGAACTATCCAGACATAATTCCTTACAAATACAGGGGAGAATGGTCAGAAAATGGGAGAACATTTGTGTTGACCCTTGATTTGGTAAATGACACGGAGTCACAAAAACGATATGAAAAGTATGAGTTGAATCAAATATGACAAATGACACAAAGATTTTATAGTGGTTCGGCCCCGATGATTGGTAATGACCTACGTCCACTTAGTGTTTTTATTAATGTAAAAGGCTCCAAAACCTGTGATCAGTGAACCAAGGCTCACTGAGTTTCATTAGGCTTGAAGATGGATACAAAGATCATGTATATAAACACCTTAGCTCTCTCTGAGTACAAAATCTAGCCTCTCAAATAATAAATCCTATGAGTCTTATTTATAGACTCATGGATGTACATATGGGCCATGGGTCATCCTTCACTTGCGTTACAAGCATAATAATTTAAGTAGTACTTTTTACATTTAGATTAGCAAATATCTTTGAAATATCTATCTTATAATCGTATTGGAGTGTTTTTCTCGATCAAACGAACAACTCTGGTCGCATGTTTTCGTCCATCTTCTTTCCCTGCTGCTCAACATACTCCTTCGTCTATTGAGCTGTAGAGTTTCTTATGATAACCTAGTCGTACGTCAACTAGACCTTCATTAATGATCGGTCACATGTTGTTCATATGACTTTTTAATGCACCATGTCATCATGCAAATATTTAGGGAAACATTTGCCCCCCAAGTTTATTTTAATGCGAACAACATTTAATAAAATTACTCGATCAGTAATCTGCTGACCCGTCACAACCATCTATGCTTAAAAGGTAAGTAATTATGACCTTTTCGGTTTCCTAGGAATGATTTGACGATTATTGCAGTTTCCCATACATCGAAACTCTACTTTCATCATTACTCGTCAGTAATACCCCGATTAGTATATATATAAGTCTCCTCACTCCTTTTCCTTTTACCCAAATTTTCTCTCTCTTCAAGAATTCTCAAAACTCTCCCATAAACCTTCAACCATTTCTCAGTGCAGTTCAAAGCCTTCAGAGAAATTTGAGCAATCTTCTTGCGATTTCTTCAACAATCTTCACTTCAAGTAAGTTTTTGAACAAGCCCTTTGTATTTTGTAGCAATTTACCTACATTTTGGTTGTGATTCTTCTATTTTTATAACTATTTTTTTATGTTCTTGGCGAGTTTCTGAATATGATCGAGTTTAGGCAAAAAATACATAGGAATTCTAGACTGAAATATGTATTTTAGGAATTTTATTGCATATAAAATTTTTTAGGAGAGGTATTTGGGTTTATTAGTACAAGTTTTGGGTCCAAAATTGAAGTGAAATTTTGATGTATTTTTTTAGTAAAAGTTAAGCTTTTATCCATGAGCAGCATTATCCTTTCTTTTTTTGTTTTTCTTTCTCTATTGGTCGTAGATTCTCACTTCCCCTTATTCTTCTCAGATATTCATGCACGATCCCATGGGAGGTGAGAGGCCAATCAACGAAGACCTTCTAAACTTGTTGTTCGAAGACTCTGAATCGCCTACTTTACCCATTCCACCAAACACAACCAACACCATCGACCAGCCATCCCATTTAAAGCCCACCAATGGCATGAGTGAAACACGTTGATCAGAGGAGGAAAAAGATCCTTGATTATCACATTGGTCAGCATGCGGCCAATGCTGAGGGTCCTTCTACTACTAGCCGAGTTGCAGCAATCGAGAAGCCTCTTGAGATTCTTATTTCCCGTGCCCTTGTAAAAGAGGTCATAAAAAAGGATATACCCTGGTACGTTGCCTCTCCTAGCATTATATCGAGTAGGATGGTAGCCAAATATCCCAAGAAGTATGACCTCCATGGGATTACATTATTCAAGCCAACCCCAGACCAGAGGGCCAATGTGCCTGGAGGTGCTTATAGTGTCTGGTCGAGGTATCACATTGAGGCGGGGGCCACTTTGCCTCTGCACGATTTTCTCCGAGTGGCGAATTATTTCGACATTTCTCCATTCCAAATTACTCTAAACGAGTATAAAGTGTTATCTGCACTCTATGTTCTTTACTACCACAGAAAATGACATGTACCCACTCCCCACGAAATCAACTACCTATTCGATCCGACCCCAACCAAAATAACACGGGGTTTTTCCATTTCTGCCATCAGGAATCTTCTTGCACATTCCTGACCGACATAACCTACAAATCCAATGTGGGAAAATACTTCCAAGAGTATTTCTACACCACCGATCTTTTAGCGGAAAACCTATCATTTACTTGGGGAGGTAACTTTTCTTCTTGAATTTTTTCAAACTTCTGGTCCTTTATTTTTTTTCTTAGTTTACTCTGTTGAATATAGGCCCATGGTTTTGACCAGAGCCTACTCAAGGCATTGTAGAGAGGGTCGTTGCTCTGTCCAGCATGACCTTTGTAGAAAAGAGTGTCAAGGAGCTGGTCACTGAAAATAACCTAAGGCTGGTTGGCCTTTTGGAGCCCCACCAAGAGGTGAAGGAAACAATGGCTGGGAGTACCACGAGAGAAGATGTTGAAGATGCCTCCCAACCACAAGATGTTTCTCAACCTCCCAAGCGCTGACCGACGATGAGGGTCACTATCAGGGAACCAGTTCCCACTCCTTGACTAGAATCCATTCCTCCTTCCCATGGGAAGGGAAAACAAAAAATACCCCATCGTCCTGGTTGGGTATTTGGATCATCTGAGGATGAAAATGGTATGGATTTTTCAACTTTTTTAGATACGTTGCCCATTCCTATTAGCATGTTTAATAGGAATGGCAACTTTATTTTTCCAACGCTTTAACCCATATTTCTTTGAGGAGGATAATGTTTGTAGGAGTAATAATTTAGATAAAGTAGCAACCAATATCTTTAATCGGTATAATACTTAGAATTTTTCCTTTTCGATCTTTATAAATTCTTGTACAGTTTAACTAATTTTGTTCACCTCTTTCTCAGACATGTAGGTGAGCAATGCTTTCGACATCTATGCCTCGGGAGACAAAACAACTAGTTCAAAGAAGTCGAGCAAAAGAGAAGCCAGAGGTACCAGCAGGGCACCTCTGAGTAAGAAACCTCGATCAACTGAGACTCCTCTCCCTACTAGGTCAACCACTCCTCCTCCCTCCTCTCAACTTGAAGCTTCCACCAAGCAGGTGGGAGATCCTACTATGAATGAGATGTTGGCCAACACCTCCTACTCCACCATAGACAAGCTGAGAAAAGTTGCCAAACATCAACTCCACAAAGAGGTGGAAATAGGTGGGAACCATTGTATGAGCGGTTCAGGAAACAACATCCTCCAACCTTTGATGGAGGACCTGATCCACTGAAGGTAGAACAGTGGATGAGTATGATTACTACTATCTTGGATTTCATGAGAGTAGAAGGTCATGACAGAGTGGCATGTGCCACATATATGCTGAGAGAGGATACCCGCATCTGGTGGGAAGTGGCATCACAGACAAGAGATGTTACTACTTTTAGTTGGGATGGATTCAAGGATTTGTTCAGTCAGAAGAATTACTATGTTGCCATTGGGGCAGCGAAGGTGAATGAATTTGTGGGATTAGTAAAGGGTAACATGACAGTTATTGAGTATGCCCTGAAGTTCGACAGACTTGCGAAGTTTGCACCAAATCTCGTGCCTAAAGATGCATCTAGGCATGACAGGTTTATTAGAGGGCTTAACGTTATGCTAGCCTGGGATGTGAGAATTACAACAGTACCTGGGGGAAATGACTTATGTCCAGGCTGTTGAGAAGGCTCTTACCGCTAAGGAAGCAGAGAGCAAGATTTGGAGGGAGAGTGCTACAAGGCGAGAGGGTCCCAGAGTGGTGCCTCCATATTCAGGGTCTGTTAGGGGCGGAGGCCCCGGTGATCTGAAGAGGAAGATCCCTGACACTTCGACCACTACTGGTCTTGATAGGAGGGGTCGGGGTGTTCAAGGTGGCCATCAGGGAGGCAGTGATACATGGAGGAGCTACCCAGAATGCACGAGGTGCAGAAGACGCCATCAGGGCGAGGGTCGAAACAAGGCCTGTTTTGTGTGCGGAATAGTGCGACACCTCAAGAAGGATTGCCCAACAGTGAAGAAAGGGGGAGCAGGGAAGGTGGATAACTTGACTCCAGCTTGAGTGTTCACCTTGACACAAGCTGAGGCCGAGGCTAGTGTATCGGTGGTGACAGGTCAGCTTTCTAGCGCCGGCTCTCCTTTTTCTATATTGATTGACTCTGATGCTACACATTCATTTGTTTCTAGTAAGGTGATTGATAGAATGTGTAGACCTAGTGAGTACTGTACTGCGGGGTTTGGGACTATATTGCCTACAGGGGAACTGTTAGTTTCTAAGAGATGGATTAGAGCGCTGCTAGTGATGGTTGATGGTAGAGAGCTTTCAGTAGATTTGATTGAGCTATATATGGAGGAATTTGACATGATCTTGGGCATGGATTGGTTGGTTAGATATGGGGCTACTATTGACTACAGGAAGAAGATGGTGACTTTTGAGCCTGAGGGAGAGGATCCCTTTGTGTTCGTGGGTATGGTATGTGGACCCCGTGTACCCATGATATCAGCGCTGAGAGCTAGAGACTTATTACATGGAAGATGTATAGGCTTTCTGGCTAGTGTGGTGGATACCACTAAGGTTTTGCCAATAGGGCCGGGGGAGACTAGATTGGTTCGTGAATTCTTGGATGTATTCCCTGACGATTTACTAGGGTTGCCGCCGCATAGGGAGATTCAATTTGTCATTGAGTTAGCGTCGGGGACAGAGCCAGAGTCGAGGGCACCATACACGATGGCACCAATAGAATTGAAGGAATTGAAGATACAATTGCAAGAGCTTCTTGATTTAGGGTTTATCAAGCCTAGCTACTCGCCATGGGGTGCTCCAGTTTTGTTTGTGAAGAAAAAGGATGAGACTCTGAGGATGTGTATAGACTACAGGGAGTTGAACAAGTTGACTATCAAGAATAAGTACCCTCTACCAAGGATCAATGATTTTTTTGATCAGCTACAGGGAAAGATGGTATTCTTGAAGATTGATCTTCGATCTAGTTATCACTAGCTTAGGATCAAGGATGAGGATATACCGAAGATGGCCTTTCGAACAAGGTATGGGCACTATGATTTTCTGGTCATGTCGTTTGGTTTGACCAATGCCCCAACAGCCTTTATGGACTTAATGAATTAGGTGTTCAAGGACTTCTTGGATCAGTTTGTCATTTTCTTCATCGATGACATCTTAGTGTACTCCAGTTTAGAGGCAGATCACGAGAAACATCTTCGATAGGTCTTGCAGAGGTTAAGAGAACATCGATTATATGCTAAGTTCAAGAAGTGTGAGTTTTGGATACCAGAAGTGACCTTTCTTGGACATATAGTTGGTGTGGATGGGATTAAGGTGGATCCATCTAAGGTGGAGGCAATGAGAGATTGGCCGAGGCCAAGGAACGCCTCGGAAGTTCAGAGTTTCCTTGGGTTAGCAGGTTACTGCCGATGATTTGTGGAAGGGTTTTCGAAGATCGCTGCACCGATGACAGAATCGACATGGAAGAATCAGAAGTTCGTTTGGTCAAAGAGGTGTGAGAATGATTTTCAAGAATTGAAGCGACGACTTATTACTACACCTGTTCTGAGTCTTCCTTCGGAGGAAGGAAAGTTTGTAGTATATTGTGATGCATCAAGGTTAGGTTTGGGCTATGTGTTGATGCAGGATGAGAAGGTTATAGCTTATGCATCATGAAAATTGAAGGAATATGAGCAGCGGTATCCTACCCATGATCTGGAATTGGCAGCAGTGGTATTCGCACTAAAGGTGTGGAGACATTACCTGTATGGGGAGAAGTGCAAGATATACACCTGTGGATACCAAAAATCTACCAAGAAAAAAAAAGTTCTAGCCCCTTATTGAAGTAAGCAGCTAAGGGGAACTGAAGGCGCCAAGTACAGAATGGAGGCAGAAGGTTATTACATGCCACCAAGAGGCCACACATTTATGAGGCCCCATGCCTCACGAAGTCATCCCATACCAAGGGGAAGCAAGGATTCCACGCCAACATAAAACCCACATCACGTGTCTAAAGTCCCTTGGACCAAAATGCGTGCATGTGCCTACACCCCTAGACGTGCATTGTGAAGCTCTGCCAAGCAAAGCTCTGCAAGCCCATGGTGCCATGTCTCGCCAAGATGCAACTCCCAGCGAGACCCCTGTTTCACGCCAGGGCCACGTGAGCCAAGCAGCTGCCCTCCCGCAAGACCCTTGTCCTACACCTAGTGTGACCATTCAGAAGTGCCTCGCATCACAACCACTCAATAGGTGCCTCGTGCCATGCACCTCATGGAGAAGGCCTCGCGCCTTAGCTACTTAATAGGCACCTCGCGCCATGCACCTCGTGGGGAAGGCGCACGCATCGAACCAACACCTCGGCCACAGTCTCGCACCTTGCATCTCGGTCACTCGATAGGCGCCTTGCGCCTAGTGATGAGGGCCTCACGCGCATAATTGACCACCACCTAGGTCATGGTCTTGCGCTTCACACCACAGCCACTCGATAGGTGCCTCGTGCCATGTACCTCATGACGAGGACCTTGTATGCGCATCAAACCACCATCTCGGCCACGGTCTCACGCCTCGTACCTCGGCCACTCGACTAGTTTCTGGCGCCATACACCTCGTGAGGAAGGCCTCGCGCCTTGGCTACTCAATAGGTGCCTCGTGCCATGCACCTCATGAGGAGGGCCTGGCGCGCGCATCGGACCACCATCTCGGCCACGATCTCGCGCCTCACACCTCAGCCACTCAACAGGCGTCTTGTGAGACGCACCAAGCCTCGCACATCCATCTCCCGCACCAGGCTCATACATCCATCTCGCACACCGCCTCCCCCGGCAGGCCCTTTGAGGCCGTGTCGCAAGGGTCTCATGTCCTCGACCTGTATGCCCTTCTCACGAGGCACCCCTACATTATGCACTATGACCATGCTGCTTGCAAGGCATCCGTGCCTGGTGCCACCAAGGGATGGTGGGCCTTGCACCTAAATATCATCAAGGAGTTATGAGACTCACATAGAGTAGAGAAGACACCATTATCGATGAGACTTTGACTATGCAAGGCTCGACACCCCTCTATGCACCAAGGAGACCCAGGCTACCCAACTGAAGAATCCATAAGCCATTCAACACTTAGCCAAAGAATAATAATAAAACTTGGAGCAATGGTGCGTCTGGGACATGTATGAACTACCATCAAGCACAGGATGTACGACCATGTGGAGGATAGAGGCGTAACTCTGACATCCGTATCATACATGTAGTGGTGGTACAAATTAGTACGAAGATTGGAGGCATTACTTGCACGCCTCTAACCCTATACCAGAGTCGACATCACAACCTCCTGCACCACTACGTCTGGTGCCACCATCCTGATAATGTACTTATGTATAATTTTTTCCCCTGGGACCACAATGTATTAGGAGCCATTAGAACTCCACTATAAGTAGGCCTTCACCCTTCCAGCAATGGGGGGTTGGAAAATTCATTGTAGGCTGAAGCTATTAAGCAATATATGAATGTTTACTCCATTGTTGATCTGTAGATATTTTTCCTTAAGTCTATTCTAAGTTCTTATCCAGCCATCCTCTTACTAACCTTTGGGTTTTCCAACCTAACATCGTTGATGAGTTTTTGCCATTAACAATTTGGCACCGTCTGTGGGAAGAACAAGCATCAAGCCAATGTTCTTTCATCACTTCCAACAAAGAAAGATGTCAAGGCATTCAAAACGCTTACGACAACTAAAAGATGATGAGGTTCACCTGGACGGAGAAAAACTGAGGGCTTCCAGGAAAGATCCTCCTCCGCCTAAGCATGGAGATATGCTGGAGGAACCTCCTCCCCAAAGGAGGAGAAGGAAGCATTGTCCCCGGCCCCCGGTGGCACCACGCACTGGCCACCAAGACCCAGGTCCATCGACGTACAGGCCAGGAAAGAGTCCCTAAGTACAATCAGTGAGTTCCAGCTCAAGGACCCGCTTCTACGAGGATGAGATTCACGAGTTACACAAAAAGAATTGAAGGCTGGAAGCCACGCTAAAAAACATACAGGAGGTTTTAAACGACCTTTTGCAAGGAAAGTCAAGCATACCCCTTCCGAAGCGTAAAGAGAAGGAGCATGAGAGAAGGGAAATCACTGTCCCCCTAGATGATGGGAGAACCCGACTTTCCACCAGCAACACTCTCTAGACAAAGTACCATGAGGGACCTAGGCCGACGAAGTACCCCCAGGAGCAAAGGCGGAGGGACGACAATAGTTGTAAGAATGAAGCCGAAGTCACCTCAAAAGAGGTTCCCCCTAGCCTAATAGAAAAGCCCAATGGGAATAGGTCAGAAGTAAAAACCACACCCCTCACAGCTCCCCTGAGGGACACAACCAAAGCAAGGGTTCAATCTGAGAACCTGCAAGACTCCTTAAGCAAAAAGAGGAGGGAACTAGACATCAAAATGCAAAGCCCTCGAGACAAGATTATCACTGCACCTGGGGGGCACAAAGATGACGAATAATTTGACCATGATTCGCCCTTCACAAGGGAGATTCAGGTTGAGCAAATCCCCACCAGCTTTAGAGAGCCTCACATGACTCTGTACGAGGGTACTACGGACCCAAAGTATCATTTAGACTCCTTCAATAACTTGATGAGGTTAAGAGGGGTCAACAACAGAGAAAAGTGTCATTGCTTTGTCGTTACACTTAAAGGAGTTGCATACAAGTGGTTCAAGAGGTTAAGGCAAGGAACAATCAAGTCATTCCAGCAATTCTCTGGTGAATTTATTCAGCAACACAATGCATTATGTGTTTACGTTATGCCAATTACCAGCCTCGCTAACATAAAACAAGGCGAGAATGAAAGTTTGAAGAGCTATATCCATAGGTTCAATATGGAAGCAACAAAGTTGGGAAGTTCAACTAAAGAGGAGCTCAAGATGGCAATTACAGTCGAAGTTCGTCCTGGAAGCAAGTTATGGGGAAGCATGCTCAAGAGAGAGGATACAAACTTAGATGACTTCTTCGAAAGAGCACAAAAGTACATATGTGTGGAAGAGGGCCATAAGAACTTGCATGTTGAGGGAAGCGAACCTTCCTCCAGTCACCCTTCTACCAATATGTCTGAAGATTTTGTGTAGAAGAGAACGTCGTGATGGGGGAGTCGTTGAACAAGTTGAAAATTGGAAGAGGACTACGAAAAGGCTTCAAAAAAAAAAGCTAGTAGGATTCATCAAATCATCGCAATCGGTCCCCATAAAAATCCAAAGAAGACGCTTATGAAAAGGGTCTCAAAGAAGACGCTTACAAAAAGGATCTCAAAGAAGACGCTTGCAAAAAGGGTCTCAAAGAAGACACTTGCAAAAATAGTATTATGCCTAATGACGAGAAGGACGCTTCTCGCAAGAAATAATAAGCGCACGAAAAAGTATATAAAAGGATGACTAGAACCCAAAGGGTCAACATATCCATATAGATACAATCAAGGTGCACCAAAGAGAGACCTATCGAACCCCTTCGCGTGGGCTCAAAAGGACCTCTAGCATAATAAATACAAAAAATTAAAAATTAAAAAAAGAAAAAAATTAAAAAAAGAAAGAAAGAGAAGAGTCTACAAGAATGCCTAAAGGCCTCCCTATAGATTGGGGGGCAAGTGTGGATACCAAAAATCCACCAAGAAAAAAAAAGGTCTAGTCCTTTATTGAAGTAAGCAACTAAGGGGCGCCGAAGGTGCCAAGTACACAATGGAGGTAGAAGGTTATTACATGCCAGCAGGACTCCACACATTTGTGAGGCCCCAGGCCTCAAAAAGTCATCCCATACCAAGGGGAAGCAAGGATTCCACGCGCGGCACAAAACCCACATCACGTGTCTAAAGTCCCTTGAAGGTCCAAAATGAATCCATGTGCCTACACCCCTAGACGTGTGTTGGGATGCCCTGCCAAGCAAAGCTTCACAAGCCACATGGTGCCTCGTCTCGCCAAGATATAGCACCCAGCGAGACCCTTGTCTCACGCTAGGGCCACGCGAGCCAAGCATTTGCTTTCCCACGAGACCATTGTCCCACGCCTAGCGTGCCCATTCAGAAGCACCTCGCGTCGCAACCACTCAATAGGCGCCTCGCGCCATGCACCTCATGGGGAAGGCCTCGTGCCTCGGCTACTCAATAGGCACCTCAGGCCATGCACCTCATGGGGAAGGCGCGCGCATCGGACCAACGCCTCGACCACAGTCTCGTGCCTCGTATCTCGGTCACTCGAAAGGCGCCTCGCGCCTTGCACCTCATGAAGAGGACCTCATGCGCACATTAGACCACCACCTCAGCCACAGTCTCGTGCCTCACACCTTGGCCACTCGACAGGCACCTTGCGCCATGCACCTCATGACGAGGGCCTCGTGCGTGCATCGAACCACCATCTCGGCCACGGTCACGCGCCTCGCACCTCTGCCACTCGACAGGCGTCTTACACCATACACCTCGTGAGGAAGGCCTTGCACCTCGGCTACTCAATAGGCGCCTCATGACATGCACCTCATGAGGAGGGCCTCGCACACGCATTGGAGCACCATCTCAGCCACGGTCTTGCGCCTCGCACCTCGGCCACTCGACAGGCGTATTGCGAGACGCACCAAGCCTCGCACATCCATCTCGCGCACCAGGCTCATACATCCATCTCGCGGACCACCTCCCCCGGCATGCCCTTTGAGGCCGTGTCGCAAGGGTCTCATGTCCTCGACCTGTATGCCCTTCTCACGAGGCACCCCCACATTATGCACTACGACCATGCCGCTTTTAAGGCATCCGCGCCTGGTGCCACCAAGGGACGGTGGGCCTTGTACCTAAATATCATCAAGGAGTTACGAGACTCACATAGAGTAGAGAAGACACCATTATGGATGAGACTTTGACTATGCAAGCCTCGACACCCCTCTATGCACCAAGGAGACCCAGGCTACCCAACTAAAGAATCCATAAGCCATTGAACACTTAGCCAAAGAATAATAATAAAACTTGGAGCAATGGTGCGTCTGGGACATGTATGAACTACCATCAAGCACAGGATGTACGACCATGTGGAGGACAGAGGTGTAACTCTGACATCCGTATCATACATGTAGTGGTGGTACAAATTAGTACGAAGAGTGGAGGCACTACTTGCATGCCTCTGACACTATACCAGAGTCGACATCACAACCTCCTGCACCACTACGTCTGGTGCCACCATCCTGACAATGTACTTATGTATAATTTTTTCGCTTGGGACCACAATTTATCAGGAGCCATTAGAGCTCCACTATAAATAGGCCTTCACCTTTCCAGCAATGGGGGGTTGGAAAATTCATTGTAGGATGAAGTTATTAAGCAATATATGAATGTTTACTCCATTGTTGATCTGTAGATATTTTTCCTTAAGTCTATTCTAAGTTCTTATCCAGCCATCCTCTTACCAACCTTTGGGTTTTTTGATCTAACATCGTTGATGAGTTTCTGCTGTTAACAACACTGATCACAAGAGTTTGGAGTATTTATTCATCCAGAAGGACCTGAACATGAGGCAAAGACATTGGTTTGAGTTGGTAAAGGACTATGACTGTGACATTCTTTACCACCCAGGGAAAGCCAATTTAGTGGTGGATGCATTGAGCTGGAGAGGCTCGAGGCAGTTAGTTAGTTCTACACAGATTTTTGGAGAGTTGGCTGATGAGATGGCCAGAGCAAGGATAAAACTGGTGGTGGGTCGATTGGCCAACATTACCTTGCAGTCAACCCTATTAGAGCAGATCAAGGAGGGTCATGTGGTAGATGTACAGTTACATGAGATTAGAGAGTGTCTTAGCGGGGGTAGCTAAGGACTATTCCATTTCTGAGATCGGTATGCTATGGTATAAGGGGCGGATTTGTGCTCCAGCTATTGTTGGGATCAGACAAGAGATACTAGATGAGTCCCATACTACGCCGTGCTCACTTCATCCGGGTACCACAAAGATGTATCAGGATCTACAAACATTGTATTGGTGGCCTGGGATGAAGAAGGATGTAGTTGAGTACATGGCTTGGTGTTTGACCTGTCAACAGGTGAAAGCTGAGCATCAGCGACCAGCGGGGTTGCTTCAGCCTTTGGGTGTTCCTAAGTGGAAATGGGAGGATGTTACAATGGAATTTGTGGGAGGTTTACCCAGGACATTGGGGCTTCATGACTCAGTGTGGGTGATAGTGGACAGATACACAAGACAACTCATTTTCTTCTAGTGAAGTCAACTTATACAGTGGATCAGTATGCAGAGTTGTATGTGAGGGAGATCGTGCGTCTCCATGGGGTTCCTAAGTCTATTATGTCAGACCAGGATCCTATCTTTACCTCCAAGTTCTGGGGTAGTTTGCAGAAAGCTACGGGGACTCAGTTGAAGTTCATCACAACCTTTCATCCTTAGACTGATGGACAGTCTGAGAGGACGATTCAGGTGTTGGAGGATATGCTTAGGGCATGCGTGATCGACTTTTAGGGGTCTTGGAGTAAGTATCTCTCATTGATTTAATTCTCATACAACAATAGTTATCAGTTGACGATCGGAGTGGCTCCGTATGAGATGTTATATGGAAGAAGATGTAGATCGCCCATTCATTGGGATGAGATGGGCGAGAGAAAGTATTTGGGGCCGGATATGGTTTAGAAAACCAATGAAGCTATTGAGAAGATTTGAGCTAGGATGCTTGCTTCATTGAGTAGACAGAAAAGCTATGTTGATCGTAAGCGTAGGGAAGTGAAGTTCCAGGTTCTGCAAGTTTCACCATTGTGAAGGGTGAGAAGGTTTGGGAAGAAGGGTAAGTTGAGCCCTAGATTCATTGGACCTTTTGAGATCCTGGAGAGGATCAGACAGGTGGCTTACAGGTTAGCTTTGCCACCATCGTTATCAAGAATTCATGATGTATTCCATATTTCTATGCTTCAGAAGTACATCTCAGATACGACGCATGTGTTGAGGTATGGAGACCTGGAATTGCAGACAGATTTATCCTATGAGGAGCGACCGATTCAAATTTTAGATCAGAATGATAAGGTTCTACGAAACAAGACTATTTCTCTGGTTAAGGTGTTGTGGAGAAATAGCAGGGTCGAGGAGGCGACCATAGTTCTTGAGTCAACGATGCGGGATCAGTATCCCGAGTTGTTCAAGTAAATTCCGAGGACGAAATTATCAGTAGGAGGGAGTAGTTGTAATGACTCAAAATTACTAATAAGGCTTAAGGGGCCTTGATTAGTGTGCCGGGAGGGCATAATTTTTTTGTATGTGATTTAAATGATTTTAATGCATGATTCTGTGATAAGCATGCTTATATGATTATATGGATATATGAAATGCATGTCTATGAGTTTTAGTATGCATGTAGGCCCTGCTTAGCTTAGAGGGGTATATCTGTAATCTTGGCCCGTTGAGGGCATAAATGTGATTATGTGTTTTAATTGTAAGGCCATATTATTATGTGGATATATTTGTAGCATACGGCTTGAGGCCACCCTAGGGAGCCAGTTAGTGGGGGTTAGTCACAACGGGACCCAATACTTGACTCGGGGTGAGTCAATGGGTATTTTAGATATTAGATATTTATTTGGGTTATTGAGTTATGAAAATAAATAATTGGAGATATATTTGAAGTTAGAGAGTTTAAGAGGGAATATTGGGGAAATTTACCATTTTGGCCTCGGGGGCGTTTTGGTACCCTGAGCCTCAGGATTAACTTAATTAACCAAGATTAGATAAAGCAGAACCAAGGAAAATAGTAGAACTTGGGCAAATTGACTCTTTCCTCTCTCTCACTTTAGCTTCCTCTAGACACTCTCTTTCTCAAGCTAACCCTTGAAGCTAAGGAGGGATTTTGGGCTGGGAATTTCTTGAATTGAGGCTAAGGACTTGGGAATTAGCTCAGCAACTACTTGGTGGATTTGTTCTTTAGTAAAGGTAAGCTTTTAATTATGGTTTAGCATGTGAATTCTGGGAACTGTTGGCTATTTTAAGAAGTATATGAGCTTTTGGGTTTCAAGAATTGGAGTGTGATGTTGATGAGTTTTAAGCTAGTTTTCCTATGGGTTTTGTTGCTGGGAGTATATTAGAACTATTGTGATAATTAAAGTATGTTATTGGGATGGTTTTAGCTTGAATTGAGTGAGGTTTGGCTGCTGGAAATGGTGATTTTTCTGGGTTCGAAGGGGTCGGGCCGTGGCTCTGTTCTTGGTGTGCCGCGACCCTCTAAAATAGATGGGAGTCGAAGTGAAGGGCAGGCCGCGGCATGGGGAGGCTGGGTCGCGGCCCATGTCTACTGTTTGGGGAGGCTGGGCCTCTGGTAGGAGGCGGGCCACGAAATAGGGGGCTTAGGGTCGCGGCTCTTAAGGGCATTTTTGGCTTTGAGGAGGTTTTAGGTGCGGGAACCTAACCTAGGGTGCTCGGGATAGACTCCATTACCGTGTTTGGTGGAATTCAATCTTCCGAAGGCTAGAACTTGAATCGAAAACCTTTATTCATTTATTATTGATGGAATTCCTTATCTTGGTTGTGACTAGGTGTACGCTAGGTCTCGAAAAAGGGATCATGCTCTAGGGTCATTTCTCGTAATCAGAACGCTTGGAATTAAAAGTAAGAAAATTGCACTCGGTTGTGAGTCTATAATGGGACTAAGGGTTCCCTACACTTGTATGCATTATTGTATGATGGTATTATGCCATGTGAATATGAAACAAACGACCTAAGAGTGTCGGAGTTAATATTGGCGCATAGGACGCGACTCAGCCATTGGTAGCTGAGGACAACTTAATATTCACTGAGCTCGGTTTAAGCGGACTGGAGTCAGTGGGGTAAACAGAGGGTGCGACCTAAGGGCGTCAACCCTGATTGTTATATGACTTGGTTATTGATGTCAATTTGATTAATTTTGTTATCCAAAAAACAAGCATGGATGACATGGAAAACATTTAGTACATGTGGCTAACATCTGGCAGAATTCGTGCTTGACTATCGACCAGGAAGACATCTAGTGTCACGACGTTCGATCTCTTCATACGACCAGCCTGGTCGTACGAATGATATTCGCGGAAAAGATCTTATGCAGTTATGATAGTATCCGAAATGATCTCCCATGATTTCCTGAGTATCCGACTATTTAGGAAATAATATCTATATCAAATTAATGTAAATCCTCCTTGAGCCTATAAATAGAGAAGGAGGGCTTAAGGGAAAAGGATCTTCTTCTTTTTTCTTGCTTTCGGATCACTAGAGAATAGAGTTATCTTATTTGAGATATTGTATTGTTCTTCAGAGGTTGTTGAAACTCATCGAACCCTAGTTCTTTGATCACTCCTTTGAATCCTATATCAATAATAAGTCAAGTGGATGTAGGTTATTAACAGATTCTGGGGCCGAACCACTATAATCTCTTGTCTTCTTTATTATTTCGTCATCACATTCTTTCCAAGGTGTTTGTCCACATCAAGCGAATTTGACTCCGTGTCAGTTGGCCAAAATCAGGGTCAACATTCTGGTGCTTTCATTGAGAGCTTGATACATTATCGTTGAAAGATCAATGGCAAAAACTACCAGGAAATCTGGACAGGCGGCCGGCGCTGCGCCATCTCACCCGCCTCCTCCTCCTTGAGGATGAGCCACATTTGGAATTTGATGAGGAAGAAATGGACGACGCGACGCTAAAGAATACCCTAGGGGCGTTGCACGAGTAACTGGCCAATCTGAGGGCCGGCCAGGAAAGTGCTGCCGAAATCATGGAGCTGCAGCAACAAGAAATTGAGCGGCAGCGCCTGGAGCTGAGTGAAACGCAGGCGGAGATGGACCGTCGCCAGAGGGAGGCCATGGCAGCCCTCGAGGCAGCCTTATAATTGGCTAGGAATCAGGCTGCACCTGCCTCGTAGCTTGATCAACCTGCGAATGGGCTACCCCACAGGGGTCCCAATCCTAGCCCACCTATCCAACCCTTGAGCCCACAAAGGCCCGAGCAGCCACCAGCACCTCAGGACGACGTCCCACTGATGGACCCTGAGGCACAGCCTCCATCCCAAGCTGGTCGCGGCAATCCCCCGCAGCAAAGGCAGAATAGGGCCGGGCAGCCGCCTCACAGTCCTTGACGCCATAGGGGCGACGAGCCAAACCCTCCGAGCAGAGGACAGCGTCCACCTGGTAACAGGAGGAACTTAGAGTTAGGCTCTGCGGTGCGGGGCCCCCCACGGCATGATAATGCACGGGGACCCCCCGACCAACGCAGGCCACCCTCTAATGCTCGGGAGGTTCCAGCCCGGGAAGGCAACCAAGGGAACAGTCGATCCCACCATAGCCAATCAAGATTCAGAGATGGCCATGGTTATAATGAGGCCGACTCAAGCAGAGGAAATGTCGGTCGAAGGAATGAAGAAATAGGTGGAGGCAGGAGGCAACCACCTCAGGATGACCAACTCGACAGACGGGACGCTGGGGGGCAGACTAGACAAAATAACGTCTTCAACCGGCTCGGAGCTAGCGAGTAGCGGAGGAGAGACGAGGACTTAAGAGGCGTACTCAACGATCGCCGCGAGCGGCCCGACGAGTATGTCCCCCCAGCACCAGAGGCCACGACGATTCCTAGCGTCGTGCAGGCCCAGATAGATGCCCTCAACCAGGCAATGCAGCAGCTGGTCGGGGGAAGGACATCTTATATTGACCACGATAGGAGAAAAGGCACTCCCTTCGTCCAGAGGATAGTTATGGTAGAAACCCCTAGCAAGTTCAAAATGCCTACGCTTCCGAACTTTGATGGGTATGGTGACTCGGTATCTCACGTCAACAAGTTTGAGATACAAATGGACATTCAGAAAGTGTCCGAGGATGCTCGGTGCAGGATCTTCCCTGCAACACTTTCTGATGCAGCACAGGAGTGGTTTTTTAAATTCCCTCCTGCAAGTATAGTTTCCTGGGAAATGTTCGTAAAGGAGTTTTACAGACAGTTCTACGCGGGTCGTGTGCACCCGACTGAGGCAAACCAGCTGGTTGAAATACTCCAGCAAGATGGAGAACCACTGAAGGACTACGTCCAGCGCTTTATGCGAGCAGCTGCTGGAGCAAAAACAGTGGGAGACAAAGGCAAAATGATGGCCATAACCGCAGGGGTTAAGCGCCGCACGCCTCTTTGGGAAAGCCTCTGAAAACATGGGGTTAGAACTACCAGGAATCCTTGGATCGAGTTGATCGCTACATCAAGCTCGAAGATGCCATAGCCAACGAAGGAAAGCCCCCAGGCAAGGATAAGGGAACTGCCGAGCTCGCCAAAGCCGCCAATGGGTCCAAGCCCAACGGCAACGACAAAGGCAACGAGAACGGCAACGGAAATGGAAAGAATGGGGGGAAACGGTCACACAATGAGCCTTCCACCTCTGACAATAAACAAGCCAAGGGTAACCGTTATGAACCTCGGTTCACTAACTATACTGCCCTAGTTGAGTCTTGGGGAGAGGTTTATCAGGCCACAAGTTCCAGTGTGCCTTATAAGAAACCTGCTCCCATTCAAAAGGATATTTCAAGAAGAGACACTACCAAGTTCTGTCATTATCATAACGACTACGGGCATGATACCAACGAATGCAACCAGTTGAAGGATGAGATCGAGTTCCTTATTAAACAAGGACACTTGAGGAGATATATACGGACCTCGGGAAATTCCCATTGAGAAGCTCCAGGTGGCAACGAGCAAGTTCCCACATGCTAACGCTTGCCACCTTTGCATCCTGACCCCGTGACTGGCACATTGTTAACCATCTGTGGAGGCCCGCACCTTGCGGGAAACAGTGGAAAAGCCAGAGAACGATATGCTCAGACTCTGCGCCACGACCAGGACATCGAGATGATGACTGTGGATGACCGCGCGCAGAAAAAGGCTCGATCAGAAGAGGGCGAAATAACCTTCTCTGATAGCGATGCCCAACATGTCCGGTTCCCACATTCTGATTCGCTGGTCATGGATATCCAAATGGCCAACATGATGGTGAAGAGTGTGCTGGTTGATACAGCAAGTTCGGTGAACATCCTGTATAAGTCTTCACTGGAACGCATGAAGTTGTCTGATAAGGACCTGGAGCCCTGCAACCAAACATTATACGACTTCTCCGGTGAGGGACTCATTCCCGCAGGGTCAATCAAACTACCAGTGACAGCAGGTACAGCGCCTGCTACCAGGACATTACTCGCTACATTCATAGTAGTCGATTGTCCTTCGGCGTACAATGCCGTCATTGGGAGGCCTATACTGGTTGATCTACGGGCCGTCACCTCTATGTGGCACTTAGCCATGAAATTCCCGACAGACGCAGGGGTAGGACGCATGTTGGGAAACCAGAGGGAGGCTAGGGAGTGCTACAACGCCTCAGTCATGAAGGCGAAGAAGGGAACGTCAAAGAGCACTCCCCCAGATAGGTTGCAGATGGAAATTGATACACAAGCCCAATCCGGTGATGAAGTCACCAAATAGGGTGTTGCCCAAAGTGAGGATAGAGATTTAGATCCTCGCTTTGGGGATTTTGAAGAAAACATTGGACTCGTCGAGGACCTGGAAAAGGTCTAACTTGACGAGAAAGACCCGACCAGAGTCGTGAAGGTCGGGAAAAACTTAGAACCAACCACGAAGCATGCATTGGTGGAGTTTTTGCGGAAAAACCAGGAAGTCTTTGCCTAGTCGCACAAAGACATGGCTGGGATAGATCCTGCAGTTATCAGCCATGTCCTAAACATAGACAAGAGTTTTCCACCTGTGCAACAAAAAAGAAGGCTGCTCGAGAGCCTTAAAAGAAGAAGTTGAGAGATTAAAGGAGAATGGGTTCATCAGGGTGGCGTTTTATCCATCGTGGGTCACCAATCCAGTACTGGTTCCCAAGCCTAACAGAAAATGGCGAACCTGTGTGGATTTTACAGATCTCAATAAAGCATGCCCGAAGGATTGCTTCCCACTCCCAAGGATCGACCAGTTGGACGATGCTACTGCAGGACACGAGATCCTCTCTTTCATGGATGCATACTCAGGCTACAATCATATCAGCATGCATCCCCTTGACAAGGATCACACCAGCTTTCGGACCGATACGGGATTATACTGTTATAAGGTAATGCCCTTCGGACTGAAAAACGCAAGTGCGACTTACCAGCGATTGGTTAACCACATGTTTAAGGAATTGATCGGAGTAAACATGGAGGTATACGTGGACGACATGTTGGTAAAGTCGAAAAGGCAGAAGGACATGTGAAGGATTGGCAAGAGTGTTTCGATGTATTGAACAAGTACCAGATGAAACTAAATCCTCTCAAATGTTCCTTCGGAATTGGATTAGGGAATTTTTTTAGGTTCATTGTTAATTCAAGAGGAATCGAGGCCAACCCCGACAAGATAAAAGCCCTGATCGACATGAAATCGCCAGAGAAGATCAAAGATGTACAAAGTTTAACTGGGAGGATTGCAGCCCTAAGTAGATTTATTTCAATGTCAACGGATAATTGCGTCCCTTTCTTCAATCTACTTAGGGGCAACAAGAAATTGAATGGACAGGAGACTGCGAGCAAGCTTTTCTGGCCTTGAAAGCCCATATGGCACAGCCTCCTATTTTATCAAAGCCTATCGAAGGAGAAACTTTGTTCATTTACCTGGCGATCACTGAAGTTGTTGCTAGTGCGATACTAGTACAAGAGGAAGAAGGCGTACAAAAAGCGGTTTACTATATAAGCAAGAGGCTAATCGGAACAGAACTGAGGTATCCTCCCATCGAGAGGTTAGCATACTGTTTAATCTTGGCCTCAAGGAAGCTACGTCCTTACTTCCAAGCCCATCCCATTACAGTCTTAACTGACCAGCCCCTTCGGCAAGTCCTCCAAAAACTAGAGGCGGCTGGGCGTTTATTAAAATGGGCAGTCGAATTGGGGCAGTTCGATATTACATATTCACCGCGAGCAGTAGTAAAAGGACAAGTCTTGGCTGATCTTATTGCAGAGTTCACCGAACTCTCAGACAGCGAGCAGTACGAAAAGCCTAGTGCGCCTGAGCCTCAAGATGAAGCTCCTTCGTGGAAGTTATTCACAGATGGGTCATCAAATGAATCTCACGCAGGAGCAGGAGTGATCTTGATAACGCCAGAAGGGCATCGATTTCACTGCGCCATTAGATTCAACTTCACCGCGTCAAACAATGAAGTCGAATACAAAGCACTCCTCGCTGGATTAAGGATGGCAAAAGACATGAGTATAAAGGTGCTGGATATTTACAGTGATTCACAGCTGGTAGTGAATCAAGTTCTAGGGGAATATCAAGCACGAGGCCTAAAAATGATGGCCTACTTGAACAAAACAAAAGATCTATTGGCCCAGTTCAAGAAGTTTACCCTCCAGCAAATACCGCGGGATCAGAATTCGAATGCAGATGCCTTCGCCAAACTCGCGAGCGCGAAAGATGCTGACACTTTGAATATTATGCCAGTAGAAAGATTGAGCGAGCCAAGCATACAAGCAAATGAAACCAGTATGGAGATCCGAATGGAAGATACATGGATGGCGCCTTACTTGGAGTATCTGACAAATGGTGTACTACCAGCAGATAGAAACAAGGCCAGAACTCTTCAAAGGCAGGCTGCTAGGTATATACTGGTCGATAATGTTCTATACCGGAGGGGATATTCCATGCCACTGCTCAGATGTATTACACCAGAGAAAGCTAAGGAGCTAATGAAGGAAGTACATGAAGGCTTCTGTGGAGATCACGCTGGGGGGCAAAGTTTGGCGAAATAGATTCTAAGGCAGGGCTATTTCTGGCCGACTATGAACGAAGATTCAATGGAGTTTGTACGAAAGTGCGATAAGTGTCAAAGATTTTCAAAAATCCCACGCGCATCTCCAAACGAATTAAAACAGATGCAGAGTCCTTGGCCTTTTGCAGTATGGGGAATAGACTTGATTGGGTCCCTGCCAACGGGAAAAGGCGGAGTGAAGTACGCAGTTGTAGCAGTGGACTACTTCACCAAATGGGCCGAAGCTGAACCACTCACTACCATAACGACCAAGAAAGTTCTTGACTTTTTCATCAAGAACATTGTTTGCCGATATGGTTTGCCTCGAAAAATCGTCTCAGACAATGGCACCCAATTTGACAGTGACTTATTCACCGACTTCTGCGAAAAGCACGGGATTATCAAAAGCTTTTCTTCAGTCGCGCATCCACAAGAAAATGGGCAGGTCGAAGCAGTGAATAAAACGCTAAAGGACACCCTGAAGAAAAGGCATGAAGACGCTAAAGGAGCATGGCCAGAACAGCTGCCTGAAGTCCTCTGGTCATATAGAACTTCTCACCGAACAGCGACAGGTCATACCCCGTTTTCCTTAGCATACGAATATGAAGCCATGTTACCTGTCGAATTAGATCCCCCCTCACATCGACGCATTACATACGACCAGAGTCAGAATAGCCATATGATGATGGAGTCCCTAGACTCAATTGAAGAAATACGAGAAAGAGCCCAACTCTGAGTTGCTGCGTACCAGCAAAAGGTCGCCCGGTATTTTAACTCAAAAGTGAAAGAAAGAAAATTCAACGTCGGTGACCTGGTGCTACGACGAGTTTTCTTAAATACACGCAACCCCACTGTTGGAGTACTCGGACCAAACTGGGAAGGACCTTACCAGATTGAAGAAGTCCTTCATCCGGGCAGCTACAAACTTGCACGCTTAAATGGAGATCTCGTTCCACGCTATTGGAATGGTGAACACCTGCGCAAGTACTACCAATAAACAGTCCTTTTTAAAGGACTGGCTTGTATTAATTTTTACTTTTTACAAGTTTCGAAAAAGGGTTAGCCACGTTGTATGGCTAATCACTTATAAGTGTAAGATCTTTTTAAGATCACTCGTACACACATGTTTAGTCCATTTTAATACGAGATTATAAGGGACTGTGCGCAGCTAGTCATTCTTGCCAACCTTTGTAAATTTATTTTTACAAGTATTTGTTCATTACGTGTGTTGTTTTGCTGTATTAAGTGTTATGTTTACTATCGAACAGTAATGTTCGCACAGGTCGTGGTCAAGGCAAGTGACCAAGGACCTAAAGCTCCTCGATCACTTGGGGGGCACATAAGGTACATCGATAGCAAAGCATACCAAGGGGTATGTAAACACATGAACAAGATGAGTGAAAGCATGCTACGGTACTTAGAGTATTTTTCAAAATTTATGTTTTGTTAAATCAAACCAAAGTACTATGCTAAGTTCGGTCATGCGAACATATATTATAATATCAATAAAGCAATCTTTTACACCGCGAGCAGTATCGCTCAGATGTAATTGTTCAATTAAAAGTAAAAAGCTTTTGCACCGCTAGCAGTATTGCTCGGATGTAATTGTTCAGTTATAAGTAAAAAAGCTGCCCTTGCAGCAATAAAAATAAATTGTCTTTACAAATAGACCCGTGGGCCATAAAAGCAAAATAAAAGAAAAAATTTTACTAGGCAGGAGGGTCTTGAGGATTAGGGGGAGTGCCCTGGTCGGCAGGAGGACCAGCTTCAGCATTAGCAGAAGGAGCCTTAGCCTTAGCCTTTTCCTCTGCCTCCAACCGGGTGGCGCACTGCGCCATCAAAGTTCTCTTCAACTGCTCGGAAAGATAGTTGAAGTTGGCCTCCCGGTTGTGCTTCCAGAAGTCGTAAAAGCAGAGGAGGGTGGCCTCCTTATACTTCTTCAAGTTCATGACCCCTTCCTCCTCAACCTCCTGTACTCGCCCCTCGAGCTCCCGCACCCGCTCTTCAAGCTTCTTTGCCTCATCCCTGCTGGCGGTCAGATCGAGTTTGAGCTGTTTACACTCTTGGGTGATAAGTACAGAACTTTCCCTCCATTTATGCCGCTCCTCGTTGGCTTTCTTCAAGGCCCCTTGGCTGTCCTGAAGCTCCTGGGTGAGAGTGGCTTGGTCCTCACACAGTTGCTCATTCAGCTTGGACAGGTCCTTGTTCTCTTCGAGCAACTTGTTGTTCTCATCCTCAAGTGCTTCCTTAGCCTGAGCAAGCCGGGAGTCAAAGTTCTGTCCCTGGGAAACCAACGCCCCAGCACGACGCCAGCTAGCAGTTAAAGACAGCAGACCCTGAAGACAAAGAATGAGAAAGTAAGAAAAAGAAGTCAGACATAAATGATGAAGTAGCAGAAGATGACTTACACTGACTATCTCATTCAACCCTCTGTTGATGATTTGGTCGACCTCCATTGAGGCAGTTTCATTGATGGCGGCCTGGCTGCGTCTGTGCTTCGAGAGCTTGTATATTCGCTCCCTGGCCGACCCGACCACAAGGCTGGACAGGGAGCCTTCGGATAGGTTGTCTAAAGTCTCCTTGTCAGCGGCCCTAGAGGAGGGCTGTGGATTCACAGGCGTGGGCGTCGACTGTTCGGTGGGGGGCAGAGGTGTCATGTTCTCCTTGGAAGGGACGACGGTTGGAGTGTCTTCTATTCGAGCTTTCTTCGAGGGGGTCTTGCTGCTTTCCCCTCGAGCCCTCTTGCTATCCTTCTTCGGGACAGAAGAGGCAGCGACAGCCTCGTAATGTGTAAAGACGTCTCCAAAGTCCATACCTGCACAAAGGGAAACAACTCGAGCAGTGAGATTAAGTGGTCATAGGGGGAACAGAGATAAAAGTAAAAGGATTACAAGCAAAGTACCCGAGCTACAACTACTAGTCATAGCAATATTTACTGAACTACCTTGTTCTTGGAAGAAATTTGAGTTTAAAGAGGGAGCATTCCTAAAGTTTTCGTCCCCATCAAAAAGATGAGAGGGAATGGACAAATTATTTAAAAGCGAGATTATTGTACCATTTACATCCGACGAATCGTCAGAAAGTTCGGTAGGCTCGACAGCCTTTTGTTTTCCCTTGCCCTTGGGGACTGAAGGTTCCTTCGCTCGGGGGGGGGGGGGGGGGGGATGGCAGGTTCCCTGATTGTAACCCCAGTTGGCCGCCTCCGAGGAGGCGCCTGAGGTTGCTGCTCGGGTTCTTGTTCGGGTTCCGCGTCAGTTTGAACATCGCCCACCGAGGGTTCGTTTGTCGCAGATTGAGATCCCCAAAGGCCGACCAGTCTAAGGTTGGCCTCGTTGACTAGGTTTTTTACACTCTTATCAGCATCCGGCATGCTGGCTAAGAGTGTTGCCCTTGACTCCATCCCTAGAGTAGGGGTTGGACGTAGCCATGGGCCTGGAACATGATAGATGTCAAGATATTATGACAGAAAGACACTAATTAAAGAAGCTACTCGTGTAAGAATTTTTACCTCCTCGCGTGAAAGCCAGGTTGTTCGCAGCAAGGTCAGGAGTGAGGAAGTATTCATGGTGATACTTCCCCACATTAGAGATGTGGGTGGTGTCAGACAAAAAAGTACGTCCGGATTCTTGATGGTAGAAGTGAAAAAACCCCGTACCATCTTGGTTGGGGTTGGACTTAAGGTCAAAAAGAAAATTGACCTCGTGGGGGGAAGGTAGTGGCCATTTTTTGAGCTTATAAAGGATATAGAGTGCGGCCAGCATTCTATATCCGTTCGGGGTGATTTGAAAGGGGGCTACTCCGAAGTAATTAGCCACCCCCCAAAAAAACGAGTGGAAAGGCAGGGTGGCACCTGCCTCAATGTGGAACCTCGACCAGGCGCTGTAGGCCCCGCCTGGCAGGTTGGCGCGCTAATCGATAGATGGTTTGACTAAGGTCACACCCGTCAGATTGTATCTGTTTAGATAGTTGGCAATCATCCGCAGTGTCACCGTACTTTGAGGAATGACGTGCCACGCCACGTCTGTTTGGTCGACATGGCGGGGGAGGGCACGCCTTTGGACATCGGTCTCTGGAGCAAATTCACCTTGACCACTGGTCGAGGGGGCATCAGCAGAAGGCTGGCCTGAAGAGTTAGGGTTATTCCTTTTTCGAGCTTTTGTTTTGGTTCGGGCCATTCTTTGGTTGGGGACTGGAGGACGGTTTGAGCTAGGGCGAGAAAAGGGGATCTCTGGTATCAAAGTAGATGGGTTCTCTTCGCCTTCAATGAGTTGGGCCAAGAGGTCGTCTTCAATAGGTCTTTCTCCCCCCCAAGGGTCTTGCATAAGAATTACAAACAGACAATGGAGGAGATAAGACACAGTTTGCGAAGTAGTGTGGAAGATTGGGATAACGTTGCTCGTGTCTAAATAACCAGCAGCATCCTAATCCTACGCTAAGTTCGACATTAATGGTTTGAAAAATAGATCAAAGAGGGAAAAAACTATTTTCTGAAAAAGAACTGTTTCGACTCCTAAAGGGCAGGAAAATACCCAGTTTTTCACCTAGCTTAAAGGTTGAATTTTTACGTCGATCTTACGCCCTAAGCCTATAATCCTTACTATCAAACTAAGTCCTAACCTATACAACGCATAAAGACGCCCTCTTACCAAGCAATGGAAGGTTTATACAAAAAGATCCTCATAAAACCCTATTCAAGAACGTAGGAATCACAGAGCATAGAGACGGCGTGCATGGCATAATGAAAAATTTAGAAAGACAGAGTGATTACCTGGGCGAAGATGGATGTTCGGAGGAGAGTGAAAAAGTTCGAGTCGAAAAGATCCTCGGCTAGGCGACTGTCTGGTTTTGAAGCTCTGAAGGCAAAGTTCTTGACAAAGACGGTAAGAAAAACTTTTTTGAGAAGAAAAATGAGGTATTTATGGGGATCGAGGTATGGCCAAAAAGTAGCAATCATTATTTTTTAATTCTCGAAACGTGGGGAAGTGTATAAGCCATCAATTAGCTTCTTGAAAACTAAAAGGGCTTGATTAGACATAATTATGTCACGGTTTTCAAAAACGCACGGGGATTCTGACAAACATCGTGGGGATATGAACGGTTGCTTCCTTAAAGTTTCTTTATTGCTGGTTGCACTAAACAAACTTGGGGGGCAAATTTTATCCAAAAAACAAGCATGGATGACATGGAAAACATTTAGTACACGTGGCTAACATCTGGCAGAATTCGTGCTCGACTATCGACTAGGAAGACATCTAGTGTCACGACGTTCGATCTCTTCATACGACCAGCCTGGTCGTACGAATGATATACGCGGAAAAGATCTTATGCAGTTATGATAGTATCTGAAATTATCTCCCATGATTTCCTGAGTATTCGACTATTTAGGAAATAATATCTGTAACAAATTAATGTAAATCCTCCTTGAGCCTATAAATAGAGAAGGAGGGCTCAAGGGAAAAGGATCTTCTTCTTGTTTCTTGCTTTCGGATCACTAGAGATTAGAGTTATCCTATTTGAGATATTGTATTGTTCTTCAGAGGTTGTTGAAACTCATCGAACCCTAGTTCTTTGATCACTCCTTTGAATCCTATATCAATAATAATTCAAGTGGACGTAGGTTATTACCAGATTCTGGGGCCGAACCACTATAATCTCTTGTCTTCTTTATTATTTCGTCATCACATTCTTTCCAACGTGTTTGTCCACATCAAGAAACTTTGACTTCGTGTCAGTTGGCCAAAATCAGGGTCAACAAATTTGTTATGTTGAATGTCTGATTAAGTGAATACTATGGATTGCTGAGTATATGGTTATGCTTTATAAGTTATCTGATTATGGTTTCCTTGCTGGGCCTTGGCTCACGGGTGCTACGTGGTGCAGGTAAAGGCAAGGGTAAGCTTGATCAGCCCTGATTTGGAGAGCTATAGAGGTGGAATGTACATAGTCAGCTACTCGACCACCACGATTGAGGGATGGATAGGAACAGGAGAACCTTAAATGTCTATTTTTCCATAGAGTGGCCAGTAGTTGTATATACCCTGGAATTTTGAACTCTATTTCTTTTGGGATCCCATGTATGAAATGTTTACTTAAATGAAATGTATCTTTTATGACCAAAATCTTTTAACCCTAGTTCAATTATAGTTTCAGTGACACGTTTCTAACTAAATGACTTGATTAGCAAGTCTTGCACCTTTATAAACACACAGTGTAACGGTCTTGGCTACCCAGGGCGTTACATTACCTCTCTTCCTTCGTTGAAAACCGATCAAGTCATTGGTATGAACTGCTCTCCATAAGTCTTTTCTAACTTGTATTTCTGATTGATATTTTTTCTTTCACTAACATCACTTTTATGTTGTTTGCAAGCTCTCCTGTCCCTGAATAATGGGTGGCGTCGTGTTGAAGAGGACAGCTCCAAACTTGTTCAGGAGCTAAAAGCAATAGAGGACCAACTTAAGGCTTGCGACGAGGAGCTAAAAAAGACTAAGGAGGACCTGGACAAAGCCATATTGTTAAAAGAGAAATAAAAGGCTGCATCCAAGGCCAACCACAACGAGGTGGTCAAGCTTCAGGACGATCTAGTCACTAGTCAGAAAGAGGCCAATGAACTGGAGGAGAAGGTGAAGCAGCTCGAGGAGATTAATGCAAGCAACTTGGAGAGGTTTCAAGGTGCAACCTTCACCTAGTTCTACATGTTCTGGAAGAACAATCAAGGTGCAAACTTTGATTATCTTCCCGAACAAATAAGGGAATCCAAACTTGCTCGATGTGCTGCTAGACAGGAGGATGAGAAAAATGCCCCTGCATCTTTTGAGTTTTCTTTGGCCACATGCATCAATGGAGGAGAAGAGGAGGCCGAAACAGCTGTCAACCAACATCCTCATCAAGACCCTCCTGCATAGTGAACATATATTTTTTCTGTTTTGTAACTAAAACACTCGAACAGTCTGTTCGTGGTGTTAAGAAAATTTGCTGCCTAAGACAATTTTATTTACTATTTACAATAGTTTTAATTACATATGAGCAGAAATTGGTCACGGTGTAAAGATATTTCATTTTAATAATATGATTGTTATTATAACATCTGCTCGTATGATCGAACTTAGCATAACACTTTATTATCTCACAAAATCTATTCAATTTTTTAAAAAATACTCTAAGTTTCGTAGTATGTTTTCCCTTATTTTGCTCGTGTGTTTACATATATTTATAATATGTTCTGCTCGCTTGGTATCTTATATGCCCCTAAGTGATCGAGGAGTGTAAGGTGCTCAATCACTTGTCATTGACCAATACCTTTTTGAACATTACTGCTCGTGTACTTGTAAACAACAATAAGAATATAGCAAAACAACACACGTAATGAGCAAATACTTGTAATCAGTACAAAAATTGGCAAGAATAACTAGCTGTGCACAATTCCTTTTATTTCTCGTAAAAAATGGACAAAAATTCGTGCCTGTACGAGTGATCAAAATTTGATCTTACACTTATAAGTGACCAGCCATCTAATTGGCCAGCCCTTGTTCAAAAACTTGCAAACTGTAAAACTAAATACAAGCCAAATCCTTAAAAGAAATGTTCATTGATAAGACTTTTGTAGGTGTTCTCCGTGCCAATAGCGAAGAACGAGATCTCTGTTTAAGCGAGCAAGTTTGTATGTGCTTGGTTGACGAATTTCTTCAATTTGATATGGACCTTCCCAGTTTGGTCTGAGTACTCCTGTAGCCTAGTCACGATTATTGAGAAAAACTCTTCGAAGTACCAAATCTCCTACGTCAAACTTTCTTTTGCGCACATTAGAGTTAAAATATTGAGTGACCTTTTGCTGGTAAGTTGCAACTCGTCATTGGGCTTGCTCGCACCTTTCATCTATTAAGTCCAAATATTCCATTAGTAATTGGTTGTTTGTACTTTGGTTGTGAGTTAGGCTTCTATGAGAAGGTGGATCTAACTCGAATGGTAGCATGGCTTCATACCCATATGCCAACAATAATGGTGTATGGCTTGTTGCTGTTCTATGTGTTGTTCTATATGACCAGATTACCTCTGGTAATTCTTCTTGCCATGCTCATTTTGCCTGTTCGAGTTGTTCCTTCAGTGTGTCTTTTAGCATTTTATTCACAGCTTCAACTTGTCTATTTTCTTGTGGATGGGCTACTGATGAAAAAAATTTCATTATATCATGTCGTTTGCAGAAATCAGTAAATAGATCGCTTTCAAATTGCATGCCATTATCTGATACGATCTTTTTTTGCAATCCATATTAGCATACAATATTTTTGACAACGAAATCCAGTACTTTCTTAGTCGTGATTTTCGCGATCGGTTCAGATTCTACCCATTCAGTAAAGTAGTCAATAGCAACTATCGCATATTTGACATTTCCTTTTCCTATAGGCAAAAATCCGATCAAGTCTATTCCCCAAACCGCAAATGGCCACGGGCTTAGCATTTGTTTAAGCTCATTTGGGCTGCTCGAGGTATTTTTGAGAATCTTTTACATTTATCACATTTTTTAATAAACTCCATGGAATCATTGATCATAGTAGGCCAAAAATACCCTTGTTGTAGAATTTTCTTTGCTAAGTTTTATCCGCCAGCATGATCTCCACAGAACCCTTCATGTACTTCTCGCATCATTTCTTTAGCTTTTTCCTTGGAAATACATCTTAATAAGGGCATAGAGTACCCTTGTCGATAAAGAATTCCATCGACTAGGATAAATCGAGCCGATTGCCTTTGTAGTGTTCTCGACTTAATTTTGTCTGATGGTAACAATCCCTGTTCGAGATATTGAATGATGGGGGTCATCCAAGTATCAGCTACTTGTATTACTAGGGAGGATTCTTCTACTTCAATGCTAGGAGCTGATAATCATTCGACCGACACTATACTCAGTGTGTTAGTGTCCTTGGCGCTTGTTAATTTGGCTAAGGCATCAGAATTGGATTTTTGGTCACGAGGTACTTGTTGTAAAGTATGCTTTTCAAACAACGCTAGCAATTCCTTCACCTTGTTTAGATACACGAAATTTTTAAGATCCCTGGCCTAATATTCTCTGATGATTTGATTAACGACTAGTTAGGAGTTGCTGTATATTTCCAGTGACTTTACATTCACATCTCTGGCTAGTCTCAAACCTGCGAGTATTGCTTCGTATTCAGGTTCATTATTGGAGGCATTAAAATTAAATCTTATTGCACAGTGAAACTGATGTCCCTCAGGAGTTATAAGAATTAATCATGCCCCTGAGTTATGCTCATTTGAGGACCCATCCATGAACAGTTTCTAGGTTGGAGTTTGGGCATCAGGCTCTACAATCTACTCATCGGTTGGGAGTCCAGTGAAATTTGGCTACAAATTCTGCTAAGGCTTGTCCCTTTATTGCTCCTCGTGATGAATAAGAAATTTCGAACTACCTTAACTCAACTGCCCATTTTAATAGTCGACCAGCGGCTTCTGGTTTTTGCAAGACTTGCCGTAGTGGCTGGTCGGTAAGAACTATTATGGGGTGGGCTTGGAAGTAGGGTCACAGCTTTCTCGATTCCAGTATCAAGCAGAAAGCCAATTTTTCTATAGCCGGATAATATAATTCTGCTCCCACTAGCCTTTTACTTATATAGTACACTGCCTTTTGGATGTTGTTTACTTCCCTAACTAAAACAACACTGGCAGCATACACTGTTATGGTTAGGTAGATGTACAAAGTTTCTCCTTCAAGTGGCTTGGACAGAATGGGTGGTCGCGACATGTGGTTCTTA
The DNA here is from genome assembly GCF_963169125.1 of Humulus lupulus. Lineage (NCBI taxonomy): Eukaryota > Viridiplantae > Streptophyta > Magnoliopsida > Rosales > Cannabaceae > Humulus > Humulus lupulus. The sequence continues at coordinate 76,985,391 of NC_084796.1, forward strand.
AGTGCTTGAAAAGCCTGTTCTCATTCTTTTGTCCATTCAATTTTTTTTTCTAAGTAGATTTAAAAATTGGACGCATTTGTCCATAGATTTGGATATAAATTTGCTCAGGGCAGCAATTATTCCTATTAGGTTTTGTACATCTTTCATTTAGCTGGTGATTGCATCTTGATCAGCTCTCAAATTTTTTCGGGATTGGCTTCAATTCCTCGTGAGCTTACTATGAATTCCAAAAAAAAAAAATTGAACCGACTCTGAAGGAACACTTGAAAGGATTAAGCTTCAGCTAATATTTTTTCAAGATGTTGAAGCATTCCTAAAGGTCCTTGACGTGCTCACCAGCTTTTTTTGACTTAACCAACATGTCATCAACATAAACCTCCAGGTTATTACTGATCTGGTATTTGAACATGTGATTTACTAGTCGTTGGTAAGTCGCATCATCGTTTTTTAAACCAAAAGACGTTACCTTGTAAGAGTAAAGCCAAGTATCTGTTCAAAAACTGGTATGTTCCTCATCAGGCAGATACATACTAATTTGATTATAGTCATAGTACGCATACATGAAAGATAGAATTTCATGCCCTACTGTAGCATCGACCTACTGGTTAATCCTTGGAAGTGGGAAACAGTCTTTCGGACAGAATTTATTAAGGTGTGTGAAATCCAGGCAGGTCCTCCATTTACCATTTGGTTTAGGGACGAGTACTAGATTAGAGACCCAGGATGGATAAAATGTAACCCTGATGAATCCAATTTCCTTTAGTTTCTCGACCTCTTCTTTTAAGGCTTTACAACTGTCTTTGTCAAGCAGCCTTTTTTTTTGTTGAATCGGTGGGTAGTTTTTGTCTTTGTTAGGAACATGGATGATAACTGCTGGGTCAATCTCCACCATGTCTTTATTCGACCAGCCAAAAACTTCTTGATTTTCCTTCAAAAACTCCACCAGCTTTTCTTTCATTGGTGTTTCTAAGTTTTTATCGACTATCACAAATCTGGTCGATTATTTTTCTTCTAACTAGATCTCCTCGAGAACCTCCATGGGTCCGATATCTTCTTCAAAATCCCCAAAGCGACGATCTATGTCTTCATCCTCACTTTGGGCAACACCCTATTTGGTGACTTGTTCACCTGATTGGGCATGTGACTCATTTATTACCAGCAACCTTTCTCCTGCTCCATTTGAACTGCTCGAAGCAATTAATCCACTCCCCGATCCATACTTTCTCACTTTGGTAATCAAGGAGTTATAGCATTCTCTAGCTTCTCGTTGGTTTCCCAACATGCACCCAATTCTCGCATCTGTTGGAAACTTCATGGCTAGATGCCATATTGAAGTTACTGCTCGTAGTTCTACCAGGATAGGTCTTCCAATCACGACATTATATGCGGACGAACAAACAACTACTATAAAAGTAGTGAGTAATGTCTTGTTTGCAAGTGTTGTTCCTGTGGTGACTAGGTGTTGAGATTGGTTAAATGTAATGGTTAAGATGTTTACATGTTGAGGTGCAAAACACTTAATGGTTTTTCACTTAAAGAGAAGTGAAAACATGAGATTGTGTAGAAGGCATCTAAAAGTGCTTTTGTGGCTCTAAAGTGATACAATGAGGTATCCAAACATTCTCAAAAATTTCGGTAGCATTTGGAGCAATTTTAGGATCATTGGAAGGGTCCAAAGTCAGAGAGGGTGGCGATATGTCCCGTACTAGCAGGCGATACATCGCCTGGGTGGTCTTTTAGGGTCGTACAGTTTACGTAAAATGCTCCAAATGATGTGTTTTAAATGCTATAATCCTATTGGTTAGACTAATGATGATGCCTACACTATATATGGGTATTAGAGTTGAAAAACCTTGATCACACTTTCCAACTCACTTTGTAACCTCATTCTCTCTCTAGCTTTCAAAGACCAAGGTTTTCTCCAAGAAACTCATCAAGCATTGCTTGACTTGCATGAGTTTTAAGGCTTGTTCAATCCCAAATCTCATTCTACTTAGTTGAAGCTTCAAGTAATTGGGAACGCTTGGAATAGAGAATTTTGACAACATATCATTATTGTGTATAAGCCTTAGAAGTTCCCCAAGCTTGAAGATTCAAGTTGCTCAATACAAAGGTTGTATCTCTCTAACCCTAATATTGTATTTTGTCATTCTATTATGTTTTTCATTATTGGTATTGATGATTAAATGTATCTAAGTTCATCTTATCATCATTTAATCATTTAGTTTCTTATATTCAAGATTAACATTCATATCATGAACATGTTTATTTGATTATCAAGAATTACATTCATACTTTGAATTTGAATCTTGATCAACATCTAGGTTTTGGAATATTTCATTATTATCATTATTCATTGTTGATTTGCAAAGAGTAAAGCCATATATTCCCAACAATCAAAATCTCTAATCTAATTATTTTCAATTTTGTGTTTGTATTATTAACAATGAGGGAAATTGGTTCATCTTCTACACCCTTCAAATCCTTGTTTCAAGATTTGGTTTGTGTTGGACACATATACATGAAAGAACAAAGAAAGTTCTATTTGGAAATGCTCTACATGAATTTGGATATGGATTCAAAGTCTACGTCACCAAAGGATGAGACAACTCAATGGGATTACATGCTTAAGGAGATTAGTATCATCAAGTTCCTTATTTCTAAATGTGTAGATTTCAAGAATTTGAATGAAATGTATTTTATGCCATATTTTTGTGTGTTTGAAATTATTGTTTATATTAAGAGTACAATGGCGAATGTTAATAACCAATTCAAGGGTTATTGTTGTACTTGTTTTATTTGTAAAGTTATTGATCATCATGTGAGATATGGTAATAAAAAAATTAACCATAATGAGATTGAGGTCAATACAATTGAGGAGGAGATCTTTGTGACCTTAATTGGATTTAATGCATTCGATGAGGAATGTAAGATAACCCTAAATAGAATTGACATGTTCGTGCATGTAATGATGAGACTAATGCAACCTTAAGAGAAGGTGAACATGTCAATGCAATTGATAACGAGATCATTGCAAAAGAAAGTGAAGATACTAAGGTCAATGCATTTGATGTTAAGATCATTGCAAACCTAAGTAAAGATACCAAGGCCATTGCATTTGATGTTGAGATCATTGCAACCTTGAGTGAAAATAACGCAACCCAAGGAAAGGTGCAATGATGGTGGTATGATACTTGTGCCACCATTCATGCAACCTATGATAAAACTCTTTTCAAAACCTTTGAAAGTGCAAAGGTGGGACTTGAAGTCCAAATGGGAAATGAAAAGAGATCCAAGGTACTTGGTAGGGGCTGCATTGATGTGTTCTTCACTAATGGAAAGAAAGTGATCCTAATTAAGTTTTCTATGTTCCCGATATGACAAGAAACATTATGAGTGGAAGTCTATTGAGCAAATCTGACATCAAAATGGAGTTTGAATTTGGTAAACTCACTTTGACTAAATTGGGCACTTTTGTGGGAAAGGATTATACATGTGATGGAATTATCAAACTTTGTGCTCTTGATAGTGACAATAATGATATGGCATCTAAATCTTGCAATTTAATTAATTATAATTCTATTACTTTGTGGCATAATATACTTACTTATGTAGGTTATAGCACAATTAAAAGAGTTGTTAAATGTGGATTGATTAATTGTGATGTGAATGAGCATGATAAATGTGAATTATGTCTTAAATCTAAAATGGTGAAGAAACATTTTCCAGGTGTTGATAGATGTTCAAACTTGCTAGATTTAATATATAGTGATTTATGTGAAATGAATGACATATTGACTAGAGGAGGAAATAGATACTTCATGTGTATTTACTTAAGAGTAAGGATGAATCATTTAATGTATTTAAAATCTATAAAGTTGAAGTAGAAAATTAATTAGAAAGGAAAATAAAGACTCTTAGAAGTGATAGAGGTGGTGAATACTTTTCAAATTATTTCAATGTGTTTTGTGAACAACATGGCATTATACATGAATGCACTGCACCATACACTCCACAACAAAATGGAATAGCAGAAAGAAAGAATAGGACTTATCTTGAGATGATTAACTATATGCTTTTACATGCTAAATTTTGTTATAATTTGTGGGGTGAAGCCTTGCTTGCTGCGTGTCATATATTGAATCGAATCCCTATGAAAAAGAACAATGTGTTTCCATATGAGTTATGGAGAGGAAAGAAGCCTAACTTAGGCTATCCTAAAGTGTGGGGGGGCCTTGCTTATTGCAAGAGCACGAAGCCTAAAAGGACCAAGTTGGGTCCAAGGGCTGTAAAGTGTGCATTTGTTGGCTATGCCTCAAATAACAAGGCCTATAGGCTATTAGACTTGGAGTATAATGTGATAATTGAATAAAGAGAAGTGGAGTTCTTTGAGAATATGTTATATTGTGATAGCGATTCTAAAGATCCCACAAGTGTTGGAGAATCTCTTAAAGAGAAAGATCCAAAGGTTGATGAGCAACCTCTATTGCCTCAGAGAAGCCAAATGCTTAAAGAATTGGGATCAAATGAGACATGTTCTCAAGTGGAGACAGTCTACCTAGTAGAGGGAAACCTTGAAGAAGTCACATGGAAATTTCCTAATGCTCTTCAAGTTGAGGATGATCCCAAAATATTCCAAGAAGCAATGTCTTCGAGAGACTCCAATTTTTGGAAGGAGCTAATAAATGATGAGATGGATTCAATTATTTCAAACCACACATGGGAATTGGTAGACCTTCCACAAGGTTCAAAACCAATTGGGTGCAATTGGATATTTCAGAGGAAATATCACATCGATGGCACATTACAAACCTTCAAGGCAAGATTATTAGCCAAAGGGTTTAAACAAAAGGAATGAGTCGATTATTTTGACATGTATGGACCGGTTGCTAGGACAACCACTATAAGAGTACTATTTGTTGGGAAAAATTATACATGATCTTGTTTATTTTCATGTAAATCTTATATTAAAAAAATTAATATGAGACAACCTGCAACATGTTTCTAAAATTGAATTCATACAGAGATAATGATAAGAACACTTACATTATTGTGCAGTGGAATGATTGAGTCCTTCCTTCAGTTTCTCTAACCCTTGTATCCTTTTTGTCGCATGGTATCACTAAGAAACTAAGTCGTTCTTCAATGGTCTTCACAACCTTCCAAAATATCCTTAGAATTACCTAGACTAGAGTGGGAAATTCTCAACACATGAAATAGATACAAAGAGAAGAAGAATAGAAGAGAAATATTGAGGCTTAGAAAATGACTTATGTTGTAGAGAGAATCTAAAACCTAGAGCATCAAGAATAGATCTTCTGATTTTCTGTCAGATAGACTTTCTGTAATCTTATTTCAACTCTCACTTAGAATTCATTTTATAGGATCAATTAGGTTACTTATTTAATTAAAAAAAATCAATAAAATAATAGCCCATTATCAGCCCTAGGTTGAAATTCCCATGGGCCATAGGCCCGTGAAAATTTTCTTTTAATTATAAGCCCGTTGGACTTAAAATCAAGGCCCGTATTATTTTCTATTGATTAATTAATTAAATCCTTTATCAAATTAATTATTTATAATTTGAACCTTGATTTAGACACCAATTTATCTTAATTAATAAATTTTTCCTAATTTCTCTTTTCTTCACTAAATTACATAACTCTGTGAAATTATTCAAAATTGACCTAGTCAACTTTGATAATTCTAATTGATAATCAAAACAACTAATTGAGACTATCTAGATGATTTTATCCAAGGTACAGTGGGGACCATGGGCCTATGAAATCAAGCTCAAATAAGTTATCATAAATTTACTAACTTATTAATTCCTCGTGACTCTACTAAAGACTCTGAATTGCACTCTTGAATTCAAAGAATGATTTATAAGCAATATAGATACGTTATTAATTATCCATTGTTACAACCATAATTGTCACTCAATCCTCTATAGACAGTCTACAATGAGATGGGACTAAAATATGGTTATACCCCTCATTGTATTTTATCCTTAAAACACTTAGTTCCTTGTAAATGATATTTCAGTAAATTAATATTAATTATTGAAATGAGATCTCTGTCATTTAGCACCTTGAACCAAACTAAAAGGAAACCATCATTTCACTTCTTCATCAGAAGTTATAGATGTTCATATCTATGATTAATACTCCCACTCAATTATACTACCGAGTTCCCAAGATGTATGTATGGGCTAGTCCGTAGGGTGAGTTGCTAACGAACAAGTCAAAGAACTCAAATAATACAATCAGTTAGAATACTAACTGCTCATAATTGAGATTGAATTGACCTATGGTCAACTAAATGATATGAATAGAATAGATAATAACGATATGTTTACTTATCCAATCTACTGTTAATATCGGTCCAGTCCGACGTAACATATACATCTTATTTTATCTACTCTGCTAATGTTGTTGAAAGAACATAACACTGCAATGCATAAGTGGATCATACCGTAGATTGGCAAGTCAGTGTAAATCCTGTACACTGACTAATCTTAGGACTAACTTATGTTTGAACATATAATCATATTTATATTCCACTGTGATTACGTCACTATAAATACAATTGGCTATGTTCTCGAGATTTAATAGAAGTTTATATTAAACAAATAATCATGAAAATAAAACATGTGAGCAAAGTGATTGACCTAGTAAAAAAAAAATTCCTATTCTTTTATTGATAATAAAATGACATTACAAGGAAATTGAGTTTTAATTAGGGCATAAAACCCCAAAAAACTCCCACTTGCACTAATTGAAACTAATGTCTTAATTCTACTAATCCCATTTCCTTAATATGCTTATCAAATGTAGCTTCTGGTGGTGTCTTTGTAAGCGGATCTGCAAGATTGTCTTTAGATGCAATCTTCATAACCTTCACATCTCCCCTGGCCACATATTGTCGAATTATGTGATACTTCCATTCTATATGCTTACTCCTCTTGTGACTACGAGGTTCTTTCGAGTTGCCTATCGCTCATGTGTTGTCACAAAACAACACAAGTGGTTTATCCATTTGTGGAATAACACCAAGATTTGAATCGAACTTCTTTAGCCAGACTATTTCCTTAGTTGCTTCTGACGCAACTATGTATTCAACCTCCATGGTGGAATCTGATATCACAAACTGCTTTACACTTCTCCATATCACAGCTCCACCCCAAAGAGTAAACACCATTCCAGAAGTACACTTCCTGTCATCGACATCAGTCTGAAAATCTAAATCGATGTAGCCTATAGGGTTCAGAACACTACCCTTGTAGACTAACATATAATCCCTAGTCCGCCTTAAATACTTCAGGATATGCTTAACTGATATCCAATGTTCCGATCCTAGGTTTGACTGATACCTGCTCACTACTCCCACTGCACAACAGATATTTGGTCTAGTACACAACATAAAATACATCAGACTTCCAACTACAGATGCGTAAGGAACTTTTCTCATTGCATCTTCCTCTTCAAGAGTCTGGGGAGACTGCTTCTTTGAAAGATGAATTCCATGGCGAGACGATAGACGTCCTTTCTTGGAGTTGTCATTGAGAAACGTTCAAGCGCTTTATCAATGCAAGTTGCTTGACATAGAGCTAAGAGTCTGTTCTTTCTAACCCTAATGATCTGGATACCTAGAATATAACTTACTTCACTCAAATCCTTCATCTGGAATTGAGTGCTCAGCCAATTCTTCACATCTGACAATTTCTTAACATTGTTTCCAATGAGTAAGATATCACTACATAAAGAACCAGGAATACCACTATTTGATTTTCCTTCAATAAGTAAACACAAGGCTCATCAATATTTTATTCAAAGCCATAGATTTGATTATTTCATAAAACCTAAGGTTCTAGGAACGAGAAGCTTGCTTAAGTCCATAAATGGACCTATTCAACTTGCAAACTTTTGCTTCTTGTCCAACTACTTTAAATCCTTCTGGACGATCCATATAAATGACTTTGTTAAGCTTCCCATTAAGAAAAGTTTTCTTGACATCCATTTGCCAGATCTCATAGTCGAGAGCAGCTGCTATGGATAAGAGGATTCGAATGGACTTGAGCATGGCTACCAAACTAAAAGTTTCCTCATAGTCCACACCTTTTCTTTGGGTATAACCCTTTGCCACTAATTGAGCTTTATAAGTTTCGATATTTCCATCAACACCTCGTTTCTTCTTGTAGATCCACTTGCACCCAATGGCCCTAAAGTCATTAGGCACTTCCACAAGATCCCAGACGAAATTTGAGTACATGGACTCTATTTATTGTTTCATGGCTTCGAGTCATAGTTCCTTTCATGGCTAGTCATTGCCTGTTTTAAAGACAACGGATCATCGTTACAAATGTCACCAACAACCATATTGGATTCACCATCCAAACCATGGCGAACTGTGTTCCTAGAATCCCTCCCACTACGACGAGGCTCTGTGACTGTTTGCTTAGGAGCAATGGTACTTTCTTCATTTAAATCGACTTGCGTCGGTTGGAAATGAAGAGTGGGAATTTCATCATCAACTCGTGTCGATGACGTTGGAACATTGGTTGGAGTCAATTCTTCAACCATCTCTTCTAAAACTACTTTGTTGCGCGGTTTGAAGTTTTGGAATAGTCATTTTCCAGAAATGTAGTATTCGTAGAAGTAAACACTTTCTTTTCTGAATGACTATAGAAAATTCCATCCCAAGTGCCTTTAGGATAAACAACAAACATGCAAGCTTTGATTCGCGATTCTAGCTTTCCTTCCTTTTTCCTCAGGACGTGGGCGGGACACCCCCAGATTCTAAAATGACGTAAGCTAGGTTCACAATCATTCCAGTGTTCTAAAGGTGTTTTGGGGATTGATTTCAATGATACGACATTTAGAATGTCGTTCGCAGTTTCAATTGCATGTCCCCAAAATGAATTTGGCAGAGTTGAGTAAATAAGCATGCATCTAACCATTTCTAATAAAGTTTTGTTCCGGCATTCTGCTACACCATTTTGTTGCGGAGTACCCGGGGTAGTAAGTATTGATAAAATCCCAAGTTCAGTTAAATGATCTTTGATCTACATATCCAAATATTCTCCATCCTTATCAGATCACAAGATCTGTAACGTTTTACATAATTGGTTCTAATCCATAGCTAGGAATTCCTGAAACTTTGAAAATGTTTCTGATTTCCTATGCATTAGGTAAAGACATGAGTGTCTAGAGTAATCGTCAATGAAAGTGACAAAATACTCAAAACCACCCTTTGCTTGTACATTCAAAGGTCCACAAATATCTAAATGATCAAGTCTAAGTGGTTCCTTGGCCCTATCACCCTTTATAGAGAATGGACGCTTGATTAGTTTGCCTTCTAGACAAGATTCACAGAAAGGTAATTCACCTAAGGTGAGTTCCCTCAAATGCTCGTCCTTTGTAAGTATTTGAATTCTATCATAGCCAATGTGACCTAGTCTCAAATGCCATAAATACGTCATGTTATCGTTATCGGTCTTTTGACGTTTATTGGTCCTAGGTTTAGCTACTTTTAATAAATCATTGTTAAAAGCGAGGGGTTCATTAGGTCGCAGAAGATAAAGCCCGTTTTCTAAACATGAAATACACAATTGTGATCCATTGAAAGAAATAGATATATTAGAACTTTTGAAAGTCATAACAAATTTTTCTAATTGCAACATGGAAACTAAAATTAAATATCTACTAAAATCAGGAATAAAAAATACATCTTTCACGACTAAATATTTATTTCCGAACTTTAGGCGAGCTCTTCCTCTAGCTTGGATCGTAACGAACACTCTATTCCCAGTTCTAAGCTTTAAGTCGCCTTCTTCCACTTTCTCCCACGATTCAAGAAGTTGTAAAGAGTTACAAACACGGCTAGTAGATCTAGAATCAATAACCCAAACAAATTTATCATTCTCTAAAACACATGTTTCTAAGATTTATGAACTATAATCATTACCTATGTTTTTTGCTACTAGAAACTTGGGGCAATCTTGTTTTCGATGCCCCTTCTCTTTGTAGTAAAAACACGTACCTTTACCTTTCTTGTTTTTCTTTTTCTTCCCCTTGGGCGTTTGTGCACTAGGTAGTGCACTCATCTTTTTAGCCTTTGCAGGTCTGGAGTTGTTGTTTTGTCCATCTTTCCTCTTGTTTCCTACTTTCGAAGACGAACCTTGGTAAGCTTCAGCCTTAGTTGGATCAGCAGTAGCAGTAGTCTTCTTTTCTCCTCCCTTACTTGGTCGACCCATGATAGACACGAAAGTTTGAAGCTCATTCATGAGCTGCGTCAAACCATAGATGAGTTGATCACAAATGTGCGGAGATGGTGCCATCCGAGCATTGGCATATTTATTGGTGGCCTCAAAACGAGTTTGCACAGACTTTGCACCGAACATGTCTTGGAGTCGATCCATGATTTCGTAGGCCATCTCGACAGTCTCCATCTTTGTCTTGAGGGTGTCGACCATACTAGTCAACATGTAGTGTCGTGCCTTGTTATTAGTTGCCTGCCAATGCTCATATTTATCTCTTACAGACATGGGAGCTCCTTCTGGACATCTGGGGATTCCTTAGTCATGACGAACTCGGTGTTGTCCCCAATCAACACTTTGTTGATATTCTGCTTCCACTTAAGGAAAGTTTCTCCAGTGAGTTTCTCCATCGAAATTTGAGAAAGGATGGGAGTAGACACAGCCATACTTAAACCAACATATTATCAATAAATTAGAAATCAATCATATTTTCTCAATAAAACTTCTATTCACTCTAATTTCAAGAAATAGCACAACATATACCATAAATATGTAAGATATAGAAAAAATACCAAAATAATCATATCTCTATTTCTCTAGGTTTTTAACTATTCTATGATATGGTTGTCCCGATTGGCGAGAGTTAAAAAATATCATTAGTTAAATAGAGTTGTAAACTCATTTAATAATGGACATAATTATTAACAACTTGCTATTCGATCAAAATAAGAAAACAAAATCTCTTATTTTATTAGCTAGACCCACGGTTTTGATAATCAATAGATTTAGTACTAGTAGTCATCGTAGGGGTGAGTCTAGTAAAATTTGACCTATAACTATCTACCTTTCGAAATTTAACCTTGTCAAAATAACTAATGAACACCTTCTATAAGGGGACCCATTAAGCTATAGACCTTGTTAAACCAACGGTGGAGATCGAATATAATTATTAAAATAAGCTCATTATAAAAATAGTATTTTTATTATTAATTTTTGAAAATTAATGACTATGGTTCTCCAAAAAAACTGTAGAATTAAATTTTTAAAACCAAAGTACTATAATTTTCTATTAATTCTAAAGTGTCACATTGAAACAAATTCAATTAAATTAGAATTAATTTGTTGCTAATCAATATATAGGTTTTACTATTATAATGAACCTATACAATTAAGTCCAACTCAAGCAAATTGGCCTTAATAATTGGGCTTGTATGGAGGAGGGTTGGGTCTAGTATGTCGTTCCCACTACTAAGGCCCTCATACTTCCATATAAGGTCTGAAAGACATGAATTTAAATATTCTTTTTATTATTTGTTATTAATTGATTATGCTCACTATAGTCATGCAAACCAAATGAGTATTCACAAGTGGAACCACCCACAAGAGAGGAATTTAAACTTTACATTTTTTAATGGGCCCAAATAAAACCTACTATTTTATGAATGTTTTATTTAGCAAAATCCATATATTAAGCAAACATATGGGCCATTATATGCATCTAAGCCCAATTGCAAAAGTACCACATATAGTGCAAGCAGATATTTTATAATTGGATGGGCCTAATCGTGTTACAATATGAGCAAGTCTATGAATTTATGCAAAAATACCATAATTAATTTTCTAGAATTTATTCAAAATTAGAATTAATTAAATTTTTGCAAAAAGTAAATAAGTAAATTTAAATGAAATTTATCAACAATTAACCAACATTAATTTAAATTTCATTTATCAACAATCAACTTAGTTTGTGTCATTTTGAAAAAATATTAATTTAATTTAAATAGGATTAACAATTAACCAAAGTTAATTTAAATCCCATTTATTAAAAAAATATTTTATTAATTGGTTTGAAAAACATAATATTTTTAAAATTTAACCAGTTAAAAATTTTAAACAAATATCTCTAGCTGTTTTTGAAAAAAAATAGGGATCCTTACAATAATATACTTATAATATAAAATAATTACAAAAATCACCTAGAAAAATTTATTTACAAAAATGTCTTGCCACATCATCAAAAAATACTATATTATAAAAGTAATATACCTGAATTTGAAACATTCCCAAAATCATGTTTTTCTGGGTTTTAAAAAGTAACATTTTGGTTACTTAAAATGTTAATAAGTTACCAATTGGTTACTTTTTCATAAAAAAATAATTTTTAGAACATATTATTTTATATACATTTTGGTTACCTCCAAAACTTATTTGTTGAAACTTTTTTATCTTAAAATACTGATTATCTATTTTTTAGTTATATTATGGTGTCTTATTATTATTAAGATGCTTTTACGTTGCCAATTTGTCATTTTTTAGAAACTAATGAGTTACAATAAAGTGTAACAAATTACTATATAGCTTATTATTAAAAGTTACTTTTAGTATACTATACAACTTCTTTTTGTATGAAAAGTTTTAATTCACTTTTTAGTCACTAATGTAATTTACATGAGAGTAATAGTGTTTTTGTATTAATCAAACAAAAAAGAAACTTAAAAATTACTTTCGAATTATAATAATAAATACACATTTCGGTCTTTTATTATTAATTTTTGTTTGATCAAATTAAAAAGCAACTACGTAGTTACTTTTTAAATACAACACAAAAATTACTTATTACAATTATTAAGAAACATTTCCATTTTTTTAAACAATTTTTTTAAGTATACAACTAAGTTATTTTTTGGTTAACAGAAAATAAAAAAGAAACTAAAATGTTATTTTTTTTTATTCTGGTCATCTTCTCTGGTGACGGTGAAAAAACATATGCTTCCCACATTTCAAAATGATCATCTTGAAGAGTAGGTCGCGATGGTACCACTCTTGAGTCCAACCGACTAATGGTGTGGCTGGAAAAGATTTTTAAAGTTAGAGAGAAGAGTGATAAAAAAAAACTTTAAAAACAAAAATGGGCACCTTAAATGAAGAGAGATAAATGGTATACGCCAATTAAGATTGTCCATGTTATATGGACATAAATGGTTTTAAAAAATGGTATAATTGTAAATATAATTGTTGAGGTTATTCTTGTAATAGGATGTAAAAATTCCAAAAAAACATATCTTAAATAATTAAACAAATTCAAATATCCATAAAAATATTTAATCAACAAATTTTCAAATTTCAAATAATTTAAATATTAAATCCATAGAATAATCAGATATTAATATCTTAAAATATCAAATTTAAAAAAAAAATCTTTAAAATCTAATAAATTAATTATAATATTTTAATATATAAAAATATTTAAAATTAATTAGTTAACTTATTTTTAAATTTTAATTTGAATTTTTGTACTAAATATATATCTTTTAAAAGATCAAGCAACAAAAATATCGTATTTCAAAAAAGTTATTCTCAAATAATAGAAAAAGTATGATATTTTTGCATTAATCCATTCAAAAATTGAATTTTAAGAAAAAATTTATCGCAGGCCGCGACCAGTGAAAAAGTGGCCGTAGTCAGAGTCCAAAAATTTAAGAAAAATTATTTGCAGGCTGCAGCCAGTGAAATGGTGGCCGCGACCAAAGCCCAGAAAACAAAATTTTAATAAAATTTTGTGTAATTTTTCAATCCAAAAAATGTTTTCTAATTAATTTTTACCATGTCTTACACAAAATAAAACATTCATAAAAATTAATAGCATAGAAAATACAACGAAATAACCTAAAATTGCTAATAATCACATAAAATTATATATGCTTCATAAAAACATGAAATCCATCTAATTACTCAACACATCAAATAATTCAATTTTTAACATGTTCATGCATGAAAATAAAGATTGCCAAAGGCTCTGAGGCCAGTTGTTGGGAAAACTTATACAAGATCTTGTTTATTTTCATGTAAATCGTATATTAAAGAAATTAATATGAGACAACCTAGAACATGTTTATAAAATTGAATTCATATAGAGATAATGATAAGAACACTTAGATTATTGTGTAGTGCAATGATTGAATCATTCCTTTAGTTTCTCTAACCCGTGTATCCTTTCTGTCGCAGGGTATCACTAAGAAACTGAATCGTTCTTCAATTTTCTTCACAACCTTCCAAAGTATCCTTAGAATCACCTAGAATAGAGTGGGTAGTTCTCAACACATGAGATAGATATAGAGAGAAGAGGAGAAAAAAATATTGAGGCTAAGAAAAGGACATATGCTGTAGAGAGAATCTAAAACTTGGAGCATAAAAAATAGATCTTCTGATTTTCTGTAATCTTATTTAAACTCTCACTTAGCTTTTCTTTGAGAGGCTCAATTAGGTTACTTATTTAATTAAAAAATCAATAAAATAATAGCCAATTATCAGCCCTAGGTCGAAATTCTCATGGGCCATAGGCCCGTGAAATTTTCATTTTAATTATAAGCCCGTTGGACTTAAAATCAAGGCCTGTATTATTGTCTATTGATTAATTAATTAAATAATTATTTAAATAATTTATCAAATTAATTATTTATAATTTGAACCTTGATTTAAACTTATTTATTAATTTAGACACCAATTTATCTTAATTAATAAATCTGTCATAATTTCTCTTTTCTTCTCTAAATTACATAACTCTATGAAACTATTCAAAATTGACCTGGTCAACTTTGATAATTCTAATTGATAATTAAATCAATTAATTGAGACTATCTAGATGATTTTATCCAAGGTACAGTTGGGACCATGGGCCTATAAAATCAAGCTCCAATAAGTTATCATAAATTTAACAAATAAATTTACTAAGTTATTAATTCCTCGTGACTCCACTAAAGACTCAGAATTGCACTCTTGAATTCATAGAATGCTCTATAAGCAATATAGATATGTTTGTTATAACCATAATTGTCACTCAATCCTCTATAGACAGTCTACAATGAGATGGGACTAAAATACCGTTATACCCCTCATTGTATTTTATCCTTAAAACACTTAGTTCCTTGTAAATGATATTTCAGCAAACTAATATTAATTACTAAAATGAGATCTCTATCATTTAGCACATTGAACCAAACTAAAAGGGAACCATCGTTTCACTTCTTCATCAGAAGCTATAGATGTTCATATCTATGATTAACACTCCTACTCAATTATACTACCGAGTTCCCAAGATGTAAGTATGGGCTAGTACGTAAGGTAAGCTGGTAATGAACAAGTCAAAGAACTCAGACAATACAATCAGTTAGAATACTAAGCACTCAAAATTGAGATTGAATTAATATATGGTCAACTATATGATATGACTAGAATAGATAATAACAGTATGTTTACTTATCCTATCTACTGTCAATATCGGTCCAGTCCGACGTAACAAATACATCTGATCTTATATACTTTGCTAATGTTCTGGAAAGAACATAACACTGCAATGTGTAAGTAGATCATATCGTAGATTGGCAAGTCAGTGTAAATCTTGTGCATTGAATAATTTTATGACTAACTTATATTTGAACATATAATCATATTTATATTCCACTGTGATTACATTACTATAAATACGATTGGCTAGATGCTCGGGATTAAATAGAAGTATATATTAAACAAATAATCATGAAAATAAAACATGTGAGCAAAGTGATTGTGTCACGCCCTACTACCTTAGAGCCGTTACCAAGTGAGTTTTAAGACAAAACAGTGCAATGAACTCGCTAACCGAGGTTTTTAAAACAAAAGTGTGACTAATAAAAAAGTTAAGGTTGTAATCTTTGAAAATGCGTCGTTTCATTAAAACTTCTAGTATTAAACATTTGGGATCCCAAAATAAGGTTTGAAAACTATTTACATCTTAAAATATGTTTACAGTTGACTAGTTATAAAAAGCATAGGTTATTACAGCCATTTCTCGTATAAACCCCCAACCAAAGCAGTCGGGCAGGCCAAACATGTACGCGTCACTTCACGCTCTCCGTACTCATGGTTGGTTGACTCAGTCTTTTCCCTTACCTGCAACACAGAGCACCCGTGAGCCGAAGCCCAGCAAGAAAACTCATGCAGTTCATAACATATACAAAATATACAGTTAATCATATCAGATAGTCCACAGATAAACAAGTCAACCATTAGACTAAGCAAACACGTCCATGCCGCCCCAGAAGCCTTACCAAAGCCTGGGGTCTCGATCCTCACCGTAAGGATATCACACGTATCCACTGGGTCCTACCCTGACCATAAGCATCCCATGTACTAAGTGTTACTACCGGCCCCACTGCCGTTCTCGGCCTTTCACCGTCCTCGGCTCCATTTCTGTTCTCGGCTCCGCGCCGTATCATTCCTACTATAACCACATATAGTATGACTCAAACAACATTCAACACAAATATCAATTCATTTAAGTCTACACCCTAACATGTAATGCAAAATATAGGGCCGTGCCCTGCAATCATCTCATAATGCAATATAGGGCCGTGCCCCGCAATCACACTATGGGCCCATGCCCTATCCTACGGGTGTTATAGTTTTCTTACCTGCATCCCGAGCTTCACAATGCACCAAAGTCACGAGCACGGTCCTCTAGCACGAGCCTCTCCAATAGCCTAGTCACAACACACATAAAACATCCTTTAATACTAATCAATTCAAAACCACTTCCCGGGACCAATCCCACACTCTCGGGACTCCCAAATTCCTAAAACAATTCATCGGAAACATCCCCCGAACCCCCGGAGCAAAGGCTCAAAATTGCGCAATTTCTCATCCTGAAAAAGGCGTAGCGCCGCGGCGCTACCCGCAAGGGCCGCGGCGCCCAGAGAAGTCAGAGAGCTCCCTGACTGCAAACAGCCTCGCGCCGCGGCGGCCAAGAACAGGGCCGCAGCGCTCCTTCGCGAACCCAAAAAAACTGGGTTTTTTCCTCTGCATTTCATCATCCAAAACACTCCCAAATCATCCCAAGCAGGTACCCAAGCCCCGAAATCAATTCAAAAACCTCAAATGAACCACCCAACAACCCATAAACACTAGCATCAAGATCAAAACATAATCACACTCAAATTCCACCCTTTGATTTCTAATTTCAGCAAACTCAAACAAAACTTAAAACTTAACTCATGCATTTAAATTCCTCAAATCAAAAATAGAAACAAACCTAAAGATTGCATAAAATCCTTACCTCAAGAGAGAATTCAACCTTTAAGCTTCCTTGATTCTCCCCCTAAATCCTTCAAGTTTTAGCTCCCTTCTTCTCTTCTTCCTCTTCTTGCCCTAACTTTTCTTCTTCTAGTTTTTCTTCTCTTTATTTTTAACAAAACCAAACAATGACAAGCTTAAACCGAGTACCCCATATAACCCAGCTGCAATTTGTCTAAACCCCTTGCCAAATGACCATTTTACCCCTTCATCAAAACCCTTTGCTAACTAAACCTCAAGGGCACTCTAGTCCTTCCACTTATATTTCAATTCTACCATTTTCCAACTAAACTTGTTACTCACAGCAGTAACTAATGGTTACCTAGGTTACTCAATCACCAATAACCATTACCCACTAAATCTCAATTTAACCATAACAATTCCCAAGGTACCCCTAGGCTCCTCCCGAGCCGGGTATAAAATCCCGTTGTGACTTTTGAGTAAACTAGCTCTCTAGGACCGTCTTGGCACGTGCATCACAATAATAACACCACACACATGTGGTACAATTCACATAATACAATTATCACATATCAATGCAGTTATGCCCAACATGGCCAAAATTATAGTTATGCCCTTCTAACACGATCCGGGCCTACATGCATACTAATATACATAGTCATGCATCTCAGATAAACAAATAGTCATATAACATGCTTTAAATCATAATCATGCATTTAACTCATCAAAGTCACACACAAATCCCATCATGCCCTCCTGGCACGCTAATCAAGGCCCTTAAGCCTTATTAGCGAATTTGGGTCGTTACAGATTGACTAAGTCAAAAAATCATTTCTATTCTTTTATTGATAATAAAATGAGATTACAAAGAAGCTGGGTTTTAATTAAGGCATAAAACCCCAACACTATTTGCTTTATCATCAATATATAAAATTTATTTTCATCAAATGGATGTTAAAATGACATTCCTAAATGGAGATATCGATGAGAAGATTTATATTAAACAATCAGAGGGTTTTGTTCTAAGTGTGTAGGCTTGTTAAATCATTATATGGTTTAAGTCAAGCACCAAAAAAATGGCATAAGAATTTCGATAAAGCCATAATTTCGGATGGGTTTAGACAAAATAATTCGAACAAGTGCTTATACTCTAAGACTTGTGATGACTATGTCATCTTGGTGTGTCTATATGTTGATGATATGTTGATTTTGAGTAATGATATGAAAGGCATAATAGAAACGAAGAGGTTTCTATCTTCCACTTTCAAGATGAAAGACCTTGGAGAGGTTGATGCCATCTTGGGTATAAAAGTGAGAAGAAATAGTGGGGGTTATGCCTTAAGTCAAGAACACTATGTAGAGAAAGAGCTTGACAAGTTTAGTCATCTCAAAATCAAAGAGGCAAATACACCATTTGATTCATGCATAAAGCTTGAAAATAATAATGGTGAGCAGTGACTCAACTTGAGTATGCAAGTGCATTAGGGAGTCTAATGTATGCCACTCATTGCACAAGAACGGATATTGCATATGCGGCTAGTAAACTAAGTAGGTTTACTAGCAATCCAAGTATGGAACATTGGAAAGCGATTGAGAGAGTTCTAGGGTACCTTAAAAGGATCAAGCAACTAGGCCTCCTATATTCAAAGTTCCCGAAGATACTTGAAGGATATTTTGATGTGAGTTGGATATCAAGTGTAGGAGATAATCTCTCCACAAGTTGTTGGGTGTTTATGCTCGGAGGAGGAGTGATTTCTTGGAGTTCTAAGAAACAAACATGTATTTCACACTCAACCATGGATGCCAAATTTAAAGCTCTAACGGAAACCAGCAAAGAGGCCGAGTGGCTTAGGGATCTCATGTTGGAGATCCCAATTTCTATGAATGAGGTATTGACGATCTCGATACTTTGTGATAGTCAAGCCACATTGGTTAGAGCATATGATGGTGTATATAATGGGAAGTCTAGACATATAAGTCAAAGACATGAGTATGTGAGACAATTAATTCATGGAGGAATATATCGATCTCATATGTTAAGACAAGTGAGAACTTAGCAGATCCATTTACAAAACCTCTTGCGAAGAGGTTAGTAAGTTCTACTTCAAATGTGATGGGACTAAAAATCTTAGAATAATATATTTACAATTAATGGCAACCCAACTCCAAACTTGTGAACATCAAGGGAAAGATTTCAATGGGTAAGAAAGTTATTGGGTGAATTGTTTCAACACTAACAAAATCATGAGTTCTATCCAAGGATGGTTAGTGTTGGTTGCTATAGAGTGAGGGTTAAGCCTAAGGCTTTTAATAAAGTTCAGTTGTGTGCAACAAGCATCTCTAAAGGTAGCAAAGATTTTGTAAGAATTTCACCTATGTGGGCTTAGAGGTAGTGCCACCTCTCATGGGAGTTGGAGTTTCTCCCCAGAAAGTTCATGAAATGGATGAGCACATGGGCATATGAGTGCTAAGTAAGAAAATTGGGAAAATGAATGGTCAAGTGGAGGTGCATGTGGTGTTACCAGTTTATCATTAAGGAGTACTTGGTTCAATCTTTAAGACACTAATGACTTCGATAAGGCTTTGTAATACTTTCACTATGATAAAGTTCAAATCGAAAGATACTTTATTTTATGCACCAAAACGGTTAAGCTAAGAAGAGATGATTATATTTAACCAAGTGGGGGGACATTGAGATTGGTTATATGTAATAGTTAAGATGTTTACACGTTGAGGTGCAAAATACTTAACTGTTTTTCACTTAAAGAGAAGTGAAAACATGAGATTGTGTAGAAGGCATCTAAAAGTGACTTTTGTGGCTCTAAAGTGATACAATGAGGTATCCAAACATTCCCAAACATTTTGGTAGCTTTTGGAGCAATTTTAGGACAATTGGATGGGTCCAAAGTCAGAGAGGGTGGTGATACGTCACCTACTAGCAGGCGATGCATCGTTTGACAGGTGATACATCGCTTGGGTGGTCTTTTAGGGCCGTACAGTTTACATAAAATTCTCCAAATGACGTGTTTAAAATGCTCTAATCCTATTGGTTAGAGTAATGATGATGCCTACATTATATATATATATGTGAGTTATTAAAGTTTAAAAGCCTTGATTTCACTTTCTAACTCTCTCACTCTCTAACCTCATTCTCTCTCTAGCTTTCTAAGACCAAGGTTTTCTCCAAGAAACTCATCAAGCATTGCTTGACTTGCAAGAGTTTTAAGGCTTTTTCAATCTGAAATCTCATTCTACTCAGTTGAAGCTTCAAGCAATTGGGAAGGCTTGGAATAGGGATTTCGGACAACAATATCATTATTGTGTATAAGCCTTCGAAGTTTCCCAAGTTTGAAGATTCAAGTTGCTCAATACAAAGGTTGTATCTCTCTAACCCTAATCTTGTATTTTGTCATTCTATTATGTTTTTCATTATTGGTATTGATGATTAATGTATCTAAGTTCATCTTATCATCATTTAATCATTTAGTTTCTTATATTCAAGATTAACATTCATATCATGAACATGTTTCTTTGATTATCAAGAATTGCATTCATACTTTGAATTTGAATCTTGATCAACATCTATGTTTTCGAATATTGCATTATTATCATTATTAATTGTTGATTTGCAAAGAGTAAAGTCATATATTCCCAACACTGGTTGTTTGATCGACCCTATTGGTGCAAGTCCTTCACCGGAGAAACCATAGATGGTTTGGTTGCATGGTTCTAAATCCTGTATTGACAGTTTCATTTTTTCTAACGACGATTTATAAAGAATGTTCACAAGATTCCAGTATCTACCAACACTCGCTTTACCATCATGATGGAAATTTGAACATCCACGACCAAGAGATCTGAATGGAGGAATCAGACATGTTGTGCGTCCGTCTCGGAGAAGGTTATACTCTCTTCATTTGTTCAAGTTTTTTGGGAGTTCACTCCTTGACGTTTAGCATTTCAATGTCCCGCTCATGACATAGGGTCCTGGCATATCTCTCTCTTACCTTGCCACTGACACCAGCTAAGTGTGGTCCACCACAGATAGTGAGTAGGGTGCCCACGATCGGGGCCAGCTGTAGAGAAGGCGAGTGTTGTCATGTAAGTGCCTACTCGTTGCCTCCATTAGGTCCTTGTTGGGGATTGTCCCTTGGTCGTATTTATCTCCTCAGATTTCCTTGTCATATAAGGAACTCAATCTTGTCCTTCAGCTGGTTGCATTTATCACATTTATACCCTCAACGGGCTAAAATTACAGACATACTCCTAACATCCAAATGGGGTCCACATGCATATTTAATTCAACTAAACATGCATCTCTATCACATATTCACATAAATTCACATATTATATCCATAATTCACCTATTGCCCTCCAGGCACGCTAATCAAGGCCCTAAGCCTTATTAGCAAATTTGGGTCGTTACAACTATCCCCTCCTTACAGAAATTTCATCCTCGAAATTACTTGAACAACTCGGGATACCGCTCCTTCATCTCTGATTCAAGTTCCCATGTTGCCTCCTCGACCTTGTTGTTCCTCCACAACATTTTCACCAAGGCGATGGTCTTGCTCCGCAAGACTTTATCCTTCCGGTCAAGAACCTAATTGGCTTCTCCTCATAGGACAAATCCTGATCTAGCTCCAAATTCTCATAACTAAGAACGTGCGTCAAATCTGACACATACTTCCAGAGCATGGACACATGAAAAACATCATGAACCCCTGATAAAGCTGGAGGCATCGCTAGTCTGTAAGCTACCTCTCCAACCTGTTCTAGAATCTCGAAGGGGCCAACAAACCTAGGGCTCAGCTTGCCCCGAACACCAAACCGTTTCACTCCCCTCAAAGGTGAAACCCTAAGAAACACATGATCACCAACATGAAATTCCACGCTCCTGCGTTTCAGGTCTGAATAACTCTTCCGTCGACTCTGGGAGGTGAGCATTCGCGCTCTAATCTTTTCAATTGCCTCATTGGTCCTCTGAACCATCTCTGGACCCAAATAACTCCTCTCACCTGTTTCATCCCAATGGATAGGTGATCTGTACTTCCTTCCATAAAGCATCTCATATGGAGCCACTCCAATGGTCGCCTGATAACTGTTTTTGTACGAAAACTCAATCAAAGGGAGATACTTACTCCGAGATCCCCCAAAATCTAGCTCACAGGCTCGCAACATGTCCTCCAATATCTGAATCGTCCTCTCAGACTGTCCATCTGTCTGAGGATGATAAGCGGTACAAAACCATAACTGCGTGCCCATAGCCTTCTGCAGACTCTCCCAAAACTTGGAAGTGAAGGTGGGGTCCCTGTCGGATACTATCGACCTCGGAGCCCCATGAAGTCGTACAATCTCCTTCACATATAACTCAGCATACCGCTCCACTGTATAAGTCGTCCTAACAGGCAAAAAGTGGGCGGACTTAGTATATCTATCCACAATCACCCACACCGAGTCATGCTGTCCCACGGTCCTCGGTAAACCAACCTTAAAGTCCATGTTAATATCCTCCCACATCCATTCTGGAATCCCTAGAGGCTGCAGCAACCCCGCTGGCCTCTGATGCTCGGCCTTGATCTGTTGACAAGTTAAGCACTTGGCCACATAGTCCACCACATCCCTCTTCATGCCCGACCACCAATACAAAACTCTTAAATCCTGGTACATCTTCGTCGTACCCGGGTGCAAGGAATAGGGAGTGGTATGCGATTCACCCAAGATCTCCCGCCGGATATCAGAATCCATCGGAACGCAGATCCGACCCTTGTACTTCAGTAACCCCATCTCTGAAATAGAAAAGTTCTTAGTCGCTCTAACTAAGACATTCTCTCTGTGACCTCTCAATTGGGAATCTTTCCCCTGCGCCTCCTCGATCCTCTCAAGGAGTGTAGACTGAAGAGTGATGTTGGCTAACCAACCAACCACCAAATCTATACCTACTCTAGTCATCTCCTCGGCTAGCTTATCAGATATTTGCCTCGAAGTAAAAAACTGTCCTGGTCCTTTCCAACTCAATGCATCAGTCACTACATTAGCCTTCCCAGGATGGTATAGGATATCATAGTCATAGTCCTTAACCAACTCCAGCCACCGCCTTTGGCGCATATTCAGGTCCTTCTGAGTAAAGAAATACTTCAAGCTCTTATGGTTGGTGTATATCTCGCACTTCTCACCATAAAGATAATATCTCCAAATCTTAAGTGTGAACACCACCGCTGCCAATTCCAAATCATGCGTGGGATATCTCTGCTCATACTCCTTTATCTGTCTCGATGCATAGGCTATCACCTTACCAGCTTGCATCAACACACACCCCAAACCCTGTCTAGATGCATCACAATAAACCACAAACTTTTCATTATCTGTCAGCAAACTTAACACTAGCGCGGTGATCAGTTGCCGCTTCAACTCCTTGAAACTGTTCTCACATCTGTCTGTCCAAACATACCTTGTCTTCTTCTTTGTCAGTTCTGTCAAAGGCGTAGCAATTCTGGAGAACCCCTCAATGAACCACCGATAATATCCCGCTAAACCCAGAAAACTCCTCACTTCAGGAACATTGCTCGGTCTAGGCCAATCTCTAACTGCCTCAATCTTACTCGGATCAACCAGAATCCCCTCTATACTGACGATATGGCCCAGAAATGTAACTTGTGGTAACCAGAACTCACACTTACTAAACTTAGCATATAACTTATGCTCCCTTAACCGCTGTAAAACCATCCGCAGATACTGCTCGTGCTCTGTCTCTGACTGAGAGTACACCGAGATGTCGTCGATGAACACAATTACAAACTTATCCAAATAATCCTTGAAAACCCTATTCATCATATCCATAAAAGTTGTTGGGGCATTGGTTAATCGAAAGGACATAACCAGAAATTCATTATGTCCATACCTCGGTTGGAAAGCGGTCTTTGGGATGTCCTCCTCTTTAATCCTTAACTGATGGTAACCTGGTCGGAGGTCTATCTTAGAAAACATTGTTCTTCCCTGTAACTGATCAAATAAATCGTCGATCCTAGGCAGTGGATACTTGTTCTTAATGGTTAACTTATTCAGCTCCCTGTAATCAATACACATCCTAAGAGTTCCATCTTTCTTCTTAACAAACAACACTGGAGCACCCCATGGCGAGAAACTCGGTCTGATGAACCCCAAATCAAGTAACTCCTGCAACTGAATCTTCAAATCTTTAGCTCTGGTGGAGCCGTTCTATAAGGTGTCCTAGATACTGGCTCGACCCTGGCACCAAATCTATAACAAAATCAATCTCCCGCTACGGCGGCAACCCTGGAAAATCTGCTGGAAACAAATCTGGGAACTCACACACCAATCTAGTCTCTCTCAGTCCAACCGACACTACCTTAGAGGTATCCACAACGCTGGTTAGAAATCCTATGCAACCTTCCTACATCAAGTCTCTAGCCTTCAATGCTGAAATCATAGGTAACCGCGGTCCACTAGCTGTCCCCAAAAATACAAAGGGTACCTCCCCTTCTAGTTCAAAAGTCACCATCCTGTGCTTGCAGTCAATTGTCGGCCCATACTTTGATAGCCAATCCATCCCTAGGATCATTTCGAAGTCATCCATCGCAAGCTCAATCAGATCAGCAAAAAACTCCCTACCATCTACCTCTACTGGTAAAGCTCTAATCCACCTTCTAGAGACTACCAGTTCCCCAGTCGGCAATAAAGTCTGAAAACCCCTAGCATACAACACACTAGGTCTACACATCTGATCTATCACCCTAGCAGACATAAACGAGTGAGTAGCTCCTGAATCAAACAATGCAGTATAAGAAGATCTAGCACTAGAAATCTGACCTATCACAACCGAGGGGCTAGCCTCCGCCTCAGTCTGAGTCAAAGTAAATACCCTAGCAGGAGCAAGACTGTCACTTTGCTTCAGTCTTTCTTGACTTGAGGGCAATCCCTCTTCAGATGACTGGCACTCCCATAGACAAAGCATGCCCTAATCCTAAAATCACCCTAGTTTTGATGCCTGCACCACGGATACACTGGAAAACTCCTCCAATTTTCACTTCCACCCTGACGACCAGTAGAAGCACCCCATGCCCTCCTATCTGAACTGGGAGGAACAAAGGAATCTGGGGCCTTCCTCTTCTGCTCACTAGAGCCGCCACCTTGACTGGATCCAATAAAAGGAGGCACTATCCTCCTGGCATCGCGCCTAACAGTGCTTTCCTTCCAGATTTGATCCTCGGACCCCTCAGCTGTAAGGGCCTTGTCTACAACCTGAGCATAAGTAGTAGTCTTTGGATCCAAGGTAATATTCACATCACGAGCAATCATAACATTCAAACCCCGTATGAACCTGTCCCTTCTTGCCGCATCAGTCGGCATTAAATCTGGTGCAAACTTCGCCAATCTATCAAATCTCAAAGCATACAAAGTCACGGTCAACTGATTCTGAGTTAGGTTGATGAACTCATCAACCTTTGTAGCTCGAACGGCCACACTGTAATACTTCTCATTGAATAAGTTTCTGAACTCTTCCCAAGTCATAACTGTTACGTTCCTTCTCTGAACTACCACGTCCCACCAGATGCGGTCATCCTCTCTCAACATGTAGCTAGCATAACCTACTCTCTCATTACCTTGAACCCTCATAAAATCCAGAATTGAGGAGATCATATTTATCCACTGCTCTACCCGCAGTGGGTCTAATCCACCTTCAAAGGTGGGAGGAAGCTGTTTCCTGAACCTCTCATACAAAGGTTCCCACCTGTTCTCCATAACAGGTTGAACAGGCACTGGCGCCACAACCTGCTGAACTGGCAGCCCAGTGACCTGAGGTGAGGCATGCTGCCTCAACTGTCACAGCTCTTCCTCTGTTCATTGTAGTCTTACTTCCATCTCGGCAAACATCTCTTGCCAATTCTGTGGGGTAGGTGGAGGGTCCTGACCCTAGTTGTCATCCTCGGCCCTACTTCCGCAGAGTCTAGATGATTGTCGAGGCATCTCAATAAATATGCCTGCAACCAACGACGCCACTCATTAGGCATGATAACAACATCCAAAACCACCTCCCAAACACATCAACCAACCACAGACAATAATTCACATAACGTACAGATAGCATATAACACACAACGGGCCATGCCCTGACATCATGCATATGTTAACTCATTCATCATGCTCTATATAAAATAAGCAGGCAAACAGGACATTCAAGCACATATTCAAGCATATTAGTCAATCATACCAACCAACCCTAAGTCGAGCTTGTCACTGATAGCGAGCGTACATGTTCGGTCAATCTCCAGAACCATAAACCTTGGCTTGCTCTGATACCAAGTTGTAACACCCTACCTCCTTAGATCCGTTACTAAGTGACTTTAAAACGTGCATTCAACTCGCTAATCGAGGTTTTAGGTCAAAAGTGTAATTAAATCATAAACAGAGTTATAAACTTCGAAAAATAATTTCAATTATTCAAAAACATAATGTGTTTGACATTTGGGATCCCAAAATACTTTTTATAAATATTTACAACATATAAGTACAAACCAAGTCGACTAGACGACAAAATCTAGGTTTTAATAAAATCATCTCTCAAAACCACTGGCCGTGGCAGCTAGGCAGGCCAAACATGTACACGCCGCTTCACGCTCTCCGTACTCATGGTTGGTCGACTTTTCTCTTGCCCTTACCTGCACCACAGAGCACCCGTGAGTCGAAGCCCAGCAAGAAAACCCTTACAAGCAGAAAACATATGCATAACAAACACTCAGCATATAAACATGCCATCAATAGGATAAACACATACGGCCATGCCATCCCAGGCGCTTTACCAGGCCTTGGGTTCGCGGTCCACACCGTGAGGATATCCTAGGTATCCTTTAGGGTCTCGCCCTGGCAACTCGCACTCCACGTGCTCAACGCTGCTCCCGACCCCTTGCCGCACTCAGCCTTGCACTCCACGTGCCTAATGCCGATCCCGGCCCCTGCCGACCTCGGCCTACGCCGTTCCTGGCTCTTGCCGATCATTTACATATTTTCACTCATAGCATAATAGAGCATATATTGAGCATAAATAAATTCAATCAAAGGGATACGCCCTGCAATACAATCATATTGGGCTTTGCCCTGCATACAAGCTCTATGGGAACAGTGGTTTTCTTACCTGCGTCCCGAGATTTCCAAGCACCGATATCCCGAGCACAGTCCCCTAACCTGAGCCTCGCCGAAACCCCTTGCTGGATTGAATCTCTGAATCAGCTTCCTAAGCTCCAAGCTTCAAGCTCCCTTAAATCCCAGCTGAATTCCTCAGCTTCGAGTTAGTTTCACCAAGATTTCCCTTGATATGCCTTAGAGAAAGATGAAGAGAGGACAGCTTCAAGAGAGGGAGAAAAATTCAGTTTCTAAGTTTCTAAAAACTTCCTAGGCATTGTTTTATTTAACTTAAGCTTTAAGGTTACCTCAAGGCTCGGGGTGCCAAAAACGTCCCCGAGAGCAAAATGGTAAATTTCCCCAATATTCCCTCGTAGACATTCTAACCTTAAATATATCTCCAAATATTTATTTCCATAACCCGATAACCCCATAATACATCTAATACCCAAAATACCCCTCGACTCGCCCTGAGTCGGATTCTCAACCCCGTTGTGACTTTCTGGCTAACTACTCCCTAGGACTGTCTCAGATCGTACTACACAGGTAAATATCACAAACATATCACATTTATACCCTCAACGGGCTAAAATCACAAACATACTCCTAACATCCAAGCGGGGCCCACATGCATATTTAATTTAACTAAACATGCATCTTTATCACATATTCACATAAATTCACATATTATATACATAATTCACCTATTGCCCTCCAGGCACGCTAATCAAGGCCCTAAGCCTTATTAGCAAATTTGGGTCGTTACAGTAGGTATGTATGTTAAATGAAATATGTGATTGTCTATTGTGACTAGAAAGCTCGGTTTATAAACTAGAGGATTATTAGGATGTTAGTTGGAGATTGACTTATTAGTCGAAGGTTAATTGAATTCTGAGAGACTCGTCTTATAAGTCGAGGGTCTTAAAGCTTATACTTATAGGTTAGGGGCTTGTGAGGCTCAACTTATGAGTCGAGGATCAGTAGGATTCAACTTATAAGCTGAGATTGGCATTTTTCACGTGGAGTATGGGCCACCATGGTTGGGCCACCCTTGGAGTGCAACACGCACTTGACTGGCTCAGATGCCAACAAATTAAAAGGAAGTGCGACACCCACTTGTGCAACTCTATGGTTGTTGATTTGTATAATGAATACACCATATTTAGTTATTACTGTTTGACAGATATATTACTCTGTAAATTGTTTAATATGTTTTCTTGCTTAGTCTTTTGGCTCACGGGTGCTTTGTGGTGCAGGTAAGGGTAAAGAGAAGCTCAACTAGCCATGAGTTGGAGGGCGATAGCAGTGACATGTACATATGCAATCTACTCGACCGCCACGGCCGAGATTCTTAAGGAAGTTAGGGTTGTACCCACCTTTTGCCGCCTAGGTCGGCTTGTTGTGTAATTTGGATGTTGTAACCAGTTTTTAAACTAATTTTTTTGGGATCCCGTGTAAAGGACATGTTTTTGGGTTTAATGAAATGGTTATGACTTGACCAAAATTTTAAATACCTAAACCTTTCATAGCTTAATCACATGTTTAGTCCAAATGACTTGTTTAGCAAGTCTAGCACTGGTTTTAAACACACTTGGTAACAGACCCTAATTAGCAGGGCGTTACACTTATACACTTCCCCTCGACTTTTGACCAGAGCTGTGTAGTTGGTAAATCTTGGTCCGTACCTATTCTTCTTAGGGCGCTTGTTATCAAACGTTGTCTGCTCAATGTTTGCCCTTTTTCCTCCTTTTTTGTTATTATTGTTGCCATTATTATTGTTGGGTTCGCTAGACCCACTAACAGCCTTGGTCGACTCTTCTTTTTTGTACTGGTTGGCATTTGGAGACTGTCCTTCATTGGTAATAGCCTCCTCCAACTTTATGTATTTGTCTGCTCGATCCAAGAATTCTTGAGTACTTTTGACTCCATTTTTTCTTAGGACGCTCGAGAGTGGGGACCGGCACTGCACCCCTGCGGTAATGGCCATCATCTTTCCCTCATCTATAACTGATTTGGCTCGAGCGGCTACTCGCATGAACCTCTGGATGTACTCTTTAAGAGGTTCTCCTTCTTTTTGCCTTATATCGACTAGTTGGTTGGCCTCTGTTGGATGTATCCGACCAGCATAAAATTGTCTGTAAAATTCTTTTACGAACATTTCCCATGACAATAAGCTGTCCGGTGGAAATTTAAAGTACCACTGCTGAGTAGTACGAGACAAAGTAGCGGGAAAGATCCTGCATCGAGCATCTTTGGTTGCCTTCTAGATATCCATCTGTAACTCAAATTTGTTCACATGAGATACTGGGTCTTCTTTTCTAGTATAGCTGAGCAGCACTAGCATTTTTAACTTGCTTGGGATTTCAGCCATGGCAATTATGTTGATGAATGGGGTGCCCTTTCTCCAGTCATAATCTATATGGGAAGTTTTATTCCAAACTAGCTGTTGTACTACCTGGTTCAGAGCGTTTATTTGGGCCTGAAAAACAACTGATATAGCAGGGGCGGGAGCAACCATTGTAGTTGGGACATGCTCGTTGCATCTTTCTCTTCGGTCATTGAGTATATCCCTTAAATCCTCGTCTCTTCGTCTCTGCTCACTTGCTCCTAGCCGATCAAAGACGTTAGGTTGTCTGGGCTGCAACCATGCGTTCTGGCTTGCTGGTCGATTATCCATTAGAGGAGGGTTTTGTTGCCCAAACCTTTGCTCTTATTTCCAACCAGCATTTCTTCGATGATAACCGGAGTCCCCTTCACTATAATTATGGTCGTCTCTGAAGTACGACTTGTGGGTACGCGACTTGCTATATGCATTGTCCCTCTCTCTTCTCCCCAACCCGTCTCAGTAAACAGGAGGAGGCATGTAATGTTCCAAATTTGCTAATAAGGCTTAGGACCTTGATTAGCATGCTTGGAGGGAAATAATTGATTTAATTATGTTAATAAATGTATTTGATGCTTGTGTGATTAGAAATGCATGTTTAGGTGAATTAAATATGCATATTTGGTTGTTAGGTGCATATTTGTAAATTTAGTCCGTTAAAGGCATAAATGCAATATTTGTGTATATTATGATTGATACCACGAGTGAGTGGTGATAAATTTGCAATGCACGATCCGAGACGGTCCTAGGGAGCAGTTTAGCTAGAAAGTCACAACTGGGTCAAATACCCAGCTCGGGAGGAGCCTAGGGGTATTTTGGGAACGTACTATGTGTTCAAGATTTATTGAGTAATGGGTAGTAATTTAGCAATGATTTAGATATGTTGGGATTAAACGAGATTTATAGGAATATTTGAGGAATTAACGGGGTTTGGCAATTGACAAATTTGCCCTTTATGATATTTGAGGACTTAGATAACTTAAGGGGCATTTTTAGACTTTTGCTAAGATTGAATATGCATTAAGATGATTTGATAAATAAAAAACTAGACTTAAGTGAAGGATAACATCAACACTCTCAACTTCTTCTTTCTCTCGGTTCTCTCTCATCCTCTAGAAGACTCGGCCGGTTTTTGGAATTTTGGAGGAGAAACTCAGAAACTAAAGCTTGGAACTTGGGAAAGATAAGCTTAGGGTGCTGGAGTACTAGTCTAAGCTCGAAATCATCCTTGAGGTAAGGAACCTAGCACTGAAGTATTTGAGTTTGTGCTGAGTATTGTTAGAATTATAGGTTTACATGTGAATTGGATTTTTAAGTTTAATTTTAGATATTGGCTGAGTTTATGAGGTTATATTATGGACTTGTTATGGACCCTAGATTGTGTGGAAGGAAAGTCCAGGCATAATTTTGGGTTTAGATATTGAGTTGGGTTGATTTTAGAAGAATTGGCTCGAGGAAAACGCAGAGAAAAATGGTGATTTTCTAGATTTGGAGGCTTGAGCCGCGACCCTGTTCTTCAGGCGTTACAGCCCGTGTGTGTCGAAGAGGCTGGAAGCCTCTGTCTGCCAAGCACGCCAAGGCCCATGTCCCTCAACAGAGAGGCATTTTGTCTCTAACTTAAGCATGTCGCGGCCCTTAAGGGGCTGAGCTGCGGCTTAAATTCAAAATAATGGATGTTTGAAGGTTTTTGGCTCGGGAACCCAAAAGTTAAGGCTTGGGAAGGATTTTTATCACCCGGATTGGTAGAATCCAAGGTTCTGGAGGCTAGAATTATGTTTCGGAGTTATTTATTAGATTAGAGCCTGATGGATGGCTAATGTGAATGTGTTATGACTAGGTTTTCAGCGAGGCTCAGGTTAGAGGACTGTGCTCGGAATTGCGGTTGTCAAGAAGCTTGGGGCATAGTTAAGAAAATTGTTGTACCCGTAGAGCAGGGCATGGCCCTATTGTTTGTATTGCAGGGCATGGCCCTATATGATTGAATTGTAGGGCATATCCCTAATGTTTATGTTTAGTATATGTTTAAATACTTGTTGATATTATGTTATGTATTGCATATTTGTGAATGAACGACGAAGGTCGGGACGGCGAAGGCCGGGAACGGCGAAGGCCGGGAGCGGTGAAGGCCGGGAACGATGAATGCCGGGAATGACGAAGGCCGAGAACGGCAGGAAGCCGAGTACGGCAAGGGGTCGGGAACGATGTTGAGCACGTGGAGTGCAAAGCCAAGTACGGCAAGGGCTAGGAGCGGTGCTAGCAAGCGAAGTGCAAAGCCGAGTATGACAAGGGGCTTAGAACGACGTTGAGCACGCGTAGTGTGAGCTATTAGGGCGAGACCCTCATAGGATGCTGGAGTCATCCTCACGATGAAGACTACAAACCCAGAGCCTGGTAAAGCGCCTAAGATGACATGGCCGCTATGTGTTTAGCCCATTGGATGTTCTATTATACGCTGATTGATAGATATGCATATGTTAATTGTTTTGTGTTGAGTTTTCTTGCTGGGCTTCAGTTCACAGGTGCTCTATGGTGTAGGTAAGGGCAGGGGTAAGGTTGACCAACCATAAGTATGGAGAACGTGGAGCGACGGGTACATGTTCGGCCTACCTAGCTGCCACGGCCAGGGGTATTTTTGGTAAATGCAATGTATAGACTTGAATTTGTCGCCTAGTAGACCCTACATGTATTTTGAGTTGTAAATATTTTCTAAACAGTATTTTGGGATCCCAAATGTTTAATTTTTAATATTTTCAATGAGTAACCGCGTTTTTTATATTTAATGCCTTTAAACGACCATTAATACAGTTTAGTTACACTTAACCTAAAACCTCAATTAGCGAGTAGTTAGCACGTTTTAATCTCACATAGCAACGGTTCTAAGGAAGTAGGGTGTTACAAGGCATGCGCTGGCCATTGGGTCCCGAGACATTGTCTTGTCGTAGGGGATCCCAGACCGCAGAGCCTAAGTCCGGCTACCTCCTTCTTCCTGAGGGAACCTGTCCCCTGCCAGGTAAGACCTGCTCGTCTATTGCAAGACGTCTAGGGCTTCTGGGACGTTTTTTGTCCCTATTATGTTGACGTTGTTGTATTCTTCCTCTACTAGCATGAGAGGTTTGACGCTGCTCGTTATTTTTACCAGGATTACGAGGTTGTCTTTCCTACTGGGTAGCTTGGTGTTGTTCCGGCTACTATGAATTTCTCGGGTTTTGTAGGTTTGGAGGACAATGCTGATGCTCTGATCATGGGTTTTGAGGAGGATGAGGATTCAGCAGTAAGTCTGGTTGGGGGCTTTGTGCAGGTGGAAGTCCTTGAGCAACCTAAATGGTCCCTTTTCAGGCCACTGTCGCGTCTCTCTATCGATGATCCATGTCCACCTATCTCTCATTTAATTCTCACCGTTGTCGGTTGAGCTCCATCTGTTGCATCACCATTGTCTCAACCACGTTTTCTTGGTTAGATTTTAAGGTGGCTAACTCATCCAGCATAATTCCCAAGGTTGTTCGCAGGGTTCCATCATCCATCTCCTCCACTTTCTTTCCAATTCCAACTGTGGCTCCTCATCTGTCACACTTTGTGAAGGAGGTGGATTTTGTGGATTCTCTGTAGTCTATCCAGCTTGACATGTCCTTCTGGTGTTCTTAGCCATTTTTTTCTTGATATCCTTGAGTTCAGCTCTCAACGAAAGCACCAAAATGTTGACCCTTGATTTGGTCAACGACACGGAGTCACAAAAACGATGTGAAAAGTATGAGTTGAATGAAATATTACAAACGACACAAATATTTTATAGTGGTTCGACCCCGATGATTTGTAATGAACTACGTCCACTTAGTGTTCTTATTAATGTAAAAGGCTCCAAAACCCGTGATCAGTGAACTAGGGCTCACTGAGTTTCACAAGTCCTGAAGATGGATAGAAAGATTGTGTATATAAACACCTTATCTCTATCTGAGTACAAAATCTAGCCTCTCAAATAAATAAATCCTATGAGTCCTATTTATAGACTCATGGATGTACATATTGGCCATGGGCCATCCTTCACTTGCGTTACAAGCATAATAATTTAAATAATACTTTTTACATTTAAATTAGCAAATATCCCTCAAATATCTATCTTATAATCATATTGGAGCGTTTGTTTTGATCAAACAAACAGCTCTGGTCGCATGTTTCCGTCCATCTTTCTCTGCTGAGCAGCATACTCCTTTGTCTATTAAGTTGTAGAGTTTCTTTTGATAACCTGGTTGTAGGTCGACCAGACCTTCATTAATGATCGATCACGTGCTGTTCATATGCCTTTTTAATGCGCCATGTCATCGTGCCAATATTTAGGGAAACAATTTGGTATATTGAAACTCTGGTGAAATTGTGGCAGATGATTTCACGGTGAGAAACAAATGACTCGCGGACTATGTGGATTTTAACCATTGAACCACGTAAAAAGTGTGGGTGATCGTAATTCTTTTTTATTTATCCAGTTACCGTTTAGAAGAATCCTAATCTCTCTATTTTTTTATTTCTTAATCCACTCTTGGCAAAAAACTATGTCAACACACAGTGACCCTGGATCATAAGCAGACAACTGACATTTATTGTTACACAGATCGTGGTGTCGATCATGTACAAGGAACAAGCAGGATGTCTCACGACATCGCTTGACACGGGAAAACATGTTGTTGCCTTCGTATTGGGTCAATAATGTAGTGGGCTGGTACCTCATAACTGAGATACGCAGGGGCCCACCAACACCTTTATTGGAGGAATTTATCATTTTATTATACTTTTAAGTCTCCATTAAGGGAGAAAAATTGTAATGATCCCTCATTAGGGAATTAATTTTCCTCAACCATCTATAAATAGGGCTAGGGCACACTTTGTAAAGGATCCTTGATTCATTTCTAATTTTCAGAGCATGCCAAAATACTGCCTGAAAACCTCCATAGAAGCTTGACATTTGCAAGCTTTTAACATCCTAAATACAAGTGACTTGTGGACTAGGGTTAATTGACAACTTGAACCACGTAAAATCATGTGTCTCAACTTCTATTTCTTTAAGTTTTATTTTAATTAGTTGTTAGCAAAATTGCTAGTCAACAGTGTTGATTTGTCGTTTGATTTTATGTTGTTTATTAATATTTTTGTATATTAGTGAATTTGTAGTTGGATAAATGTTTTTGTTTACAATGCCTTATGTTTTGCATGTTTTATAAACTTTTTTTTTTGTATATTATTGTTAATAGAGGAAAAAAAATACATTTTTTGTTCATTTATACTAATCAAAATGGCCTGAGAAGTTTCTCAAGATCCTAACAATGAACTTTTTCGTCGTCGTTTATTTTTACCACTATTAGTTTTCTTATTTAGATTGAGGAACTTTTTCATTTTCACTTTTATTTTTGCCTCTATTAGTTTTCTTATTTAGATTGAGGAACTCTTTCGTCGTCATTAATTTTCTAGACAAATTTTTGGTTTGTATTAAAGTTGCCAAGTAGGCAATGTATATGAACTATACTCCTGTTTAACATATATTTGTTTATGAAATTAATTTCTATGAGGCATAATTGAAAGTTAGTTAACTACTGCTACTCATTTTTCAACCAACTACCCATTCAATTTATCAAATTAAAATCATATTTGAATCAATAATAAGTGCAAGAATAATAAAAATGACACAATCATTTTTACATGGTTCAACCATGATTTCTCACAACCTACTCCATGGGACCTAGTCCAGAGGTGAAGCAAATCCACTAAAAGTACTCAGAGTTGATACAAGTTACAAAACAGTAAAAAACAATTTAAATTATCTTTTAATTTGTTTTACAAACAACAAATAACTCCCTATTTTTTTGAAGATCTTCAAGCAACCAGCCTCCCACTAGTTTTGAACGTTGTTGGACTCCCTCCAGCTACTGCTCAAGCTCCCCTTGAGACTTAGCTTGAACTCCCTTCAAGCTTTGCACCAGAAATTTCAAGATGAATAATGAACAAACACCAAACCGCCATAGGCTAATGAACAATACAACTTTGAATGCTTTATACCTTTTTGTAGAGAATATTTCTTGGAGAAGACAATTTTTGGTTGCTAAAAAAGGTAGGTAAAACTCGGACAAAGAAAGTATAAATACTAGGGCACAAAAAAGGAAAGACAACTTATCAAATCACGTGCTAAATTAAAATCACGTGTTCAGTATTTCCAATGTCTCATCATTCAAAACTGTGTCTTAACATGAGATTAAATGTGTTGACCCAAGATTTGGCCAACTGACACGGAGTCAAAATGTGATTGATGTGAATGAATGTATAGAGAAGAACGTAATGACAAAAGCAAACAAAACACAGTGATTTATAGTGGTTCGGCCCCAGGATCTGGTAATGACCTACATCCACTTAGACTGATATTGATATAAGAATCAGAAGAGTGATCAAAGAACTAAGGTTCAATGAGTTTCACTAACCTCTCAAGAACAATACAAGTTTACTAAGAGAATTATTATAGTTTCGAATGATTCAAAAGCCAAAAGTCCTCTCCCTTGAGCTATCTCTTGCTATTTATAGGCTCAAGGAGGGTTACAAAAGATTGTTACAGATATTCTTTCCTGAATAATCGGATACCCAGAAGATTGTATGAGATAAATTCGGGATTCATAAAGATCTTCCCATAAATGTTGCCTTGTACACGGAACCATCGACCAGACTGGTCGCGGGTAAGACGGGCTTACCCTGCTTATACTGTGTCTTCTAGTCGATATTCTAACAGACCCTTCCAGATGTCAGCCACGTGTCCAGGGATTACTTGCCACGTCATAAATGCTAATTTATTGGATAACATTTTCCCCCCAAAGTTTTTTTACTACGAACAATAAATAAACTTTTGAACAAACGACTCTTCGGTAACCCCACCTGACGTATCAGAACCCTTCGTGTGTTCTTGAAAAAAGCAACCCACTTCTGTCTAATCATGTCTTTTCAGTTCCCCAGAAACGTTTCCCCATACTTTGAAAAAGGAATACTAATGATTACACTTTTTTAATATCAGAGACAAACTTATATAAGACCGTCGAAGCCTCCTCTTTCTTTTTACGCACGCCATTGTCTTTGCAGAAAACACTAAAAACCAGAGCTTTAAACTTCTCCGGAGACCGTTTTCCTGCACTTCCAAGACTCAGACCGTGGGCTCCTTAATCTCCGAAGACCTTTCTTCCACCTCCACGATCACTCTTCTTGGTAAGTTTTCGAAACCCCATGCTTCTAATTTCTCGTGGTGCATGCTTTTGATGGTGGACTGTTTAAGTTTTTTCGTTTCTAGTTTAAGGTGCTTGTAGACAGAATGTTTTGTAGGCAAAGTAGAGTTACGAGTTAGTTTAAAATCCAAGATCATGCTTTTTAGGACGTAAAATCGAAGTAAAATTTCGATCTTTAAGCCAGTTGAAAAATAAATTTTTCCCGCCCTAAGGGGAGTTGAAAAAACTTTTCCAGAAAAACTTTTTACTTTCACCCTTTGACCCGTTTTTCAAACTGTTCATGTAGAAAGATTTAGCTTTTTGTTAGAATGTTGTTGTATAAAAGCCTAACTTTTATACTCGACCAGCGTTATTCTAAAAAGCCTTTTAAAGTTCTATATCCTCACCTCCCCATTCTTCTGTTTGCAGACTTTAATGCCAGATTTGTGGGGAGGTGAAAGACCCATCGACGACGACCTTCTCGCCCAGCTGCTCGAGGGAGAAGAACAACCAGCTGACCGTGTCCACGAGATTCCTTTCTCGCGATCCTCTTCCAGACCCCATTCTTCCTCTCCAATGGCACGCTCCAAGTCTACTGGCAAGAAAAGACCTGAGTCCGAAAGCAACCCAAATTCTCCTGCCCAGCCTGATTCGTAGGCTAGGGTTCCCTCGACCAGTGGTCGAGAAAATCTCGTTCCTGACCCTAATATCCAAACTAGGTCCCGCCCTCGTCATCAGAATCCGCCTGATGTCGAGTGGTATACTTCCCCAGCCAGTCTAGTGACCCCTCGAATGGTCGCTAACTGCTTCAGGAAATTCCCCCTCACGGGGGTTACTATTATATGTCCTACCACAGACCAGAGGGCTAACCTCCCAGGAGGTGCGAACAGTGCCTGGTCCCGATATCATATTGAGGCGGGAGCTTACCTCCCTCTTCATCCCTTTTTTGTGGGGGTGGCTAATTATTTTGGTGTCGCCCCCTTCCAAATAACTCCAAATGGATATAGGATGCTGGCCACACTCTATATTCTGTATAAACTTAACAAATGGCTAGAACCTTCGCCCCACGAGGTGAACTATCTTTTTGACCTTAAATCTAACCCACAGCATATAACGGGACGGGCTTCTTCCACTTCTGCCACCAAGAGACCGGCCGTACGTTCTTGAGTGGCACTACCCATATATCAAACGTGGGGCATTACAATAAGGAGTATTTCCTTACTCAAGACATAACCAGCAACAATTTAGCCTTCGCACGAGGAGGTAAGAGCTTGTCTTTGACTGGTCGATACTTTAATCTAAGGTGTCTCCTTTCATTTTTCTCAAACTTTAATCTGTTTTCCAGGCCCTTGGTTACGTCCAGCCCCAACACCAGACATGGTGTTGAGGTCCAACACTCTGGCCAGGATGTCTGACGCAGCAAAAAGTGTCAAGACCCTGATAACTGAAACAAACTTGAGGCTGTCTGGCCTCCTGGCTCCTCGCCATGAAAATAGAGGGTCCGTGGTGGACGAAGCCACTGCCGAGGGGGTTCCCGAGCAGCAACCCCCTGTGCCTCCTCCTCGGAGGAGGCCAACGGGGGTTACAATCAGGGAACCCACGGGTAGCCCTTCCGCAGAAAGGCCTTCTGCTCCCCAAGGCAAGGGGAAAGAAAAGGCCAAAGAGCCTATTGTTGACTTGGGAGAATCTTCTGACGATAATGGTAAAGTTATTTTGCTTTTAAATGGTTTGCCAATTCCCTGTCACTTGTTTGACGGGGATGGTAACTTTACATATGCTCCAAATCTAGGGCCAGACTTCTTCATGCCAGATAATGAGTATATGACTATTAGAGTCAATAGTGTAGTGACTAGTAGTTGTTGCTCGGGTATTTACTTTGTTACCTTCTTTCAGTTGTCTAACATACTTTCACCTGCCTCCTTTCTTATTAACTTGCTATGTTTATCTACATGCAGATATGTCAACTCCCAACATCTTCGACATGTACCAGGCCGAGGATGAAGAGGAAATTCCTCAACTCCAAAGGAAGCCTAAGAAGAGAACTGGTGAATCCAGCCGAGGCCCTCCAGCCAAGAAGGGTCGAACAAAAGACCTTCCTCAGGACGCGCCAACTGGGCAAAGCCCTGCGCCAACAGGGCAAACTTCTACCCCTCCTCCAGTTCTTTCTGAGCAGCAGACTCCTCCTTCCCCGTCGAAACCTCCAGCCGCGCCTGCCGGAGAGCAGCTTACTCGTGAAGAAGCTCTTGGGGCCAGACTCATGAGCCGTGCCATTCGATCTGCCAGGGACCGTCTCGATCGCATCGGGAAAGGCGACCGTGTCAGAGCTGCAATGGTCGAAGCTGAAGAGCTGCCAGTCGACCAGATCCTGAACAGGGCTCTGAACGAAATCTCCAGCGTAAGTACTTTTTTATATTTCAAGCTTTAGTCTTTTAGTCCTCATGATAAGTTCTAACTCCTTTTTGCTTTATTTACAGGCCTTGCTGTCTGCCACTACTGCTCGTACCCGAGCCCAGGCTTACCTCAAGCAGGCCAAGGCAAAGGCCATCGAGAGGTATCCGGTGAAGGCGGCCGAGGAGCTTTCGGCTGCTGAGGCTAGGCATGCCAAGGAGTTGGAGGCAATGGTCCGAGAGAGGGATGCGGCGGTGACTAAGCTGTCAGAGGCTGAAGCTGCGAAGAATGCAGCAGTCAAGTTGAGGCAGGAGTATCGAGATTTCAACCAAGCCCATCTTCATGAAATCAAGCATTTGGGAGAGGTACTCAAGTCTAAGGATGAGGCTATTGTCACTCTCGGGGGCAAGGTGAAGCAGTTGGAGCTTGACAACTCCAAGAATCTGGAAAAGTACAAGAGGATGACACTCCGATGTTTCTACAATTTCTGGAAACATAATCAGGGTGCTGACTTTAGTTACCTTTTAGAGGAAGTCAGAACTGCTGAGTTGGCTCGATGCGCTGCCCAACTGGCCGAAGAGGAGGCAAGAGCTGCAACCCCTGCCACTCCAAGCGTCGCTGGTGTGGAAGAAGAAGAAGTTGTCGAGGACGCGACTAACCAGGATGCTGCCCAGGACCCTCCGGCCCCGAATGCCTCTTAAGATTTTTTCTTATATATTTTTTCTTTCTTTTTGGATATACGACCCACGGGTCGTGATGTAAAGACAATAGTTTCTTTTTTAAACTTTGTTGCACGGGCAGTAAATCTTTTTTCTTTTACTTGAACAGTTACATCCAAGCAGCGATTCTTGCGGTGTAAAAGCTTAAATCTTGATGCTATAACATTTTTACTTATTATAACATTTGTCCGAATGACCGAACTTAGCATAGTACTTTGGCATGATTTAACAAAACCTAAATTTTGAAAAATACTCTAAGTACTGTAGCATGCTTTCACTCATTTTGTTCATGTGTTTACATACCTTGAGAGTATGCTTTGCTATCGATGTGCCTTATATGCCCCCCAAGTGATCGAGGAGCTTTTAGGTCCTTGGTCACTTGCCTTGACCATGGCCTGTTCGAACATTCCTGTTCGTGTAAAAAATGATACTTGTAATACAGCAAAACAACACACGTAATGAACAAATACTTGCAAATGTAAATTCACAAAGGTTGGCAAGAATGACTGGCTGTGCACAGTCCCTTATAATCTCGTATTAAAAATGGACTAAACATGTCTTTACGAGTGATTCTATAATAGAACCTTACATATACGAGCAGTTAGCCATACAGCGTGGCTAACCCTCTTTGCAAAACTTGTACAAAAAATTGAAATTTTTTACACAAGCCAGTCCTTTAAAAAGGACTGTTCATTGATAATACTTGCGCAGGTGTTCTCCATTCCAATAGCGTGGAACGAGATCTCCGTTTAAGCGTGCAAGTTTGTATGTGCCTGGGTGAAGGACTTCTTCAATCTGGTAAGGTCCTTCCCAATTAGGTCCGAGCACTCCAGCAGTGGGGTCGCAGGTATTTAAGAAAACTCGCCGTAGTACTAAGTCACCGACGTTGAATTTTCTTTCTTTAACTTTGGAGTTAAAGTACCGGGCGACTTTTTGCTGGTAAGCAGCAACTCGGAGTTGAGATATCTCTCGCATTTCGTCGATTGTGTCTAGGGAGTCCATCATTAGCTGGCTGTTCTGATCCTGGTCGTAAGTTGAGCGTCGATGTGAGGGGGGATCTAACTCGACAGGCAACATGGCCTCATATCCATAGGCCAAGGAAAATGGGGTATGGCCTGTTGCTGTTCGGTGGGACGTTCTATACGACCATAGGACCTCAGGCAGCTGCTCTGGCCACGCTCCTTTAGCTTCTTCAAGTCTTTTCTTCAGGGTGTCTTTAAGAGTTTTGTTCACGGCTTCGACTTGCCCATTCGCTTGGGGGTGTGCGACTGAAGAAAAGCTTTTAATAACTCCATGCCTTTCGCAAAAATCGGTGAATAAGTCGCTGTCAAACTGGGTCCCGTTGTCTGAAACTATCTTCCTGGGCAGACCATACCGGCATACAATGTTCTTGATGACGAAGTCAAGAACTTTCTTGGTCGTGATGGTTGCGAGTGGTTCAGCTTCGGCCCATTTGGTGAAGTAATCAACTGCCACAACTGCGTACTTTACTCTGCCTTTCCCTATAGGCAGGGATCCAATCAAATCTATTCCCCATACTGCGAAAGGCCACGGGCTTTGCATCTGTTTTAGTTCATTTGGAGCTGCTCGTGGAATCTTGGAGAACCTTTGACATTTTTCGCATCTTCGCACATACTCCATCGAATCCTCGTTCATTGTTGGCTAGAAGTAGCCTTGCCTTAGAATCTTTTTCGCCAAACTTTGCCGCCCAGCGTGATCCCCGCAAAAGCCTTCATGCACCTCCTTCATGAGTTCCTTAGCTTTTTCTGGTGTAACGCACCTG
Source organism: Humulus lupulus (assembly GCF_963169125.1). NCBI lineage: Eukaryota > Viridiplantae > Streptophyta > Magnoliopsida > Rosales > Cannabaceae > Humulus > Humulus lupulus. The sequence goes on from NC_084796.1 coordinate 77,027,353, forward strand.
AGTAGTGCCATTGAATATCCTCTTTGGTACATAACACCATCGACCAGTATGTACCTAGCGGCTCACCTTTGCAGAGTCCTAGCTTTGTTTCTATCTGCTGGCAGTGTACCATTCGTCAGATACTCTAAGTAAGGTGCCATCCATGTATCTTCTAGACGAATCTCCATATTGGCTTCGGCCGCTTCTATGCGCGGCCTATTCAGTCTTTCTACTGGAACTATGTTCAAGGTGTCTGCATCCTTCACGCTCGCAAGTTTAGCCAGGGCGTCCGCATTCGAATTCTGGTCTCGCAGAATTTGCTGGAGGGTGTACTTTATAAACTGGGCTAGCAAATCCTTCGTTTTATTCAGGTAGGCCATCATCTTTAAGCCTCGTACTTGATATTCTCCCAAGACTTGATTCACGACTAGTTGTGAGTCACTGTAAATATCAAGCGTCTTTATGCTCATATCTTTGGCCATCCTTAATCCAGCGAGGAGTGCTTCGTATTCCGCTTCATTGTTTGATGCGGCGAAGTCGAACCTGATTGCGCAGTGAAATCGATGCCCTTCCGGCGTTATCAATATCACTCCCGCTCCAGCGTGGGATTCGTTGGATGAACCATCCGTGAATAGCTTCCATGAAGGAGTTTTGTCTTGAGGCATGGGCGCTTCAGGCTGTTCGCACTGCTCACTGTCTGGGAGTTCAATGAACTCCGCAACAAGATCGGCCAAGACTTGTCCCTTTATTGCTGCTCGCGGTGAATAAGTTATATCGAACTGCCTTAGTTCGACTGCCCATTTTAACAATCGCCCAGCCGCCTCAGGTTTTTGGAGGACTTGCCGAAGGGGCTGGTCGGTTATAACTGCGATAGGATGGGCTTGGAAGTAAGGACGCAACTTCCTAGAGGCTAGTATTAAGCAATATGCTAACCTTTCGATTGGCGGATATCTTAATTCTGCACCGATTAGCCTTTTGCTGACATAGTAGACTGCTTTCTGTACGCCTTCTTCTTCTTGTACAAGAACCACACTAGCAGCAACTTCAGTAATCGCCAGATAAATAAACAAAGTTTCTCCTTCGATCAGTTTGACAAGATGGGAGGTTGCGCCATATGAGCTTTCAAGGCTTGGAATGCTTGCTCGCAGTCTCCCGTCCATTCAAACTTCTTATTGCCCCTGAGTAGATTGAAGAAAGGGACACATTTGTCAGTTGATTTGGAGATGAATCTACTCAGGGCAGCGATCCTTCCGGTCAAACTTTGTACATCCTTGATCTTCTCCAGTGACTTCATGTCGATCAGGGCTTTTATCTTGTCAGGGTTGGCCTCGATTCCCCTTGAATTCACTATAAACCCCAAAATCTTCCCTGATCCGACTCCAAAGGAACATTTGAGGGGATTCAACTTCAACTGGTACTTTTTTAACACATCAAAGCACTCTTGTAGATCCCTCACATGTCCTTCTACCTTTTTAGACTTTACCAGCATGTCATCCACATATACCTCCATGTTTGCACCGATCAGCTCCTTAAACATGTGGTTGACTAGCCGTTGGTAAGTCGCACCTGCGTTTTTCAGTCCGAAGGGCATGACTTTGTAACAGTACAAGCTCGTATCGGTCTGAAAGCTGGTGTGATCCTCGTCAGGGGGATGCATGCTAATCTGGTTGTAGCCCGAATATGCATCCATGAACGAGAGGATCTCATGTCCTGCAGTCGCATCGACCAGCTGGTCGATTCTTGGGAGTGGGAAGCAGTCTTTTGGGCAGGCTTTATTGAGGTCTGTAAAATCCACACAGGTCCGCCACTTGCCGTTAGGCTTGGGGACCAGCACCGGATTTGAGACCCACGACGGATAAAACGCCACCATGATAAACCCATTCTCCTTAAGTCTTTCGACTTCTTCTTTCAAGGCTCTTGATCTATCTTTATCGAGCAGCCTTCTTTTTTTGTTGCACGGGTGGAAAAGTTTTATCTATGTTCAAGACATGGTTGATTACCGCAGGATCTATCCCCACCATGTCTTTGTGCGACCAGGCGAAAACTTCCTGGTTCTTTCGCAAGAATTCCACCAGTGCATGCTTTGTGGTAGGCTCTAAGTTTTTCCCAATCTTCACGACTCTGGTCGGGTTTTCTTTGTCGAGTTGGACCTCCTCCAGGTCCTCGACGGGTCCAACATTCTCTTCAAAATCCCCAAAGCGAGGATCCAAATCTCCATCCTCGCTTTGGGCAACACCCTATTTGGTGACTTCACCACCTGATTGGGCTTGCGTATCTACTGCCATCTGCAATCGGTCTGGAGTGGTTCTCCTCGACGTTCCACTTTTCGCCTTTGTGATCGAGGCGTTGTAGCACTCCCTGGCTTCCCTTTGGTTTCCTAAAACGCGTCCTACCCCCGCGTCCGTTGGGAACTTCATGGCTAGGTGCTACATAGAGATGACGGCCCATAGATCAACCAGTATGGGCCTTCCGATAACGGCGTTGTACGTCGAAGGACAATCGACCACTACAAAAGTGGCGAGTAATGTCCTTGTTGCAGGCGCTGTACCCGTCGTTACTGGAAGTTTGATCATTCCGGCTGGGGTGAGTCCTACTCCAGAGAAGCCATATATCGTCTGATTGCAGGGCTCCAAGTCCTTTATGGACAATTTCATGCGTTCCAGTGTTCACTTATACAGGATGTTCACTGAACTTCCTGTATCGACTAGTACCCTCTTTACCATCATATTGGCCATCTGGATGTCCACGACCAGCGGATCGGAATGTGGGAACCGGACGTGTTGGGCATCGCCATCAGAGAAGGTTATCTCACCTTCCTCTGACTGAGCCTTTTTTGGTGCACGGTCCGCCACAGTTATCATCTCGATGTCCTGGTCGTGGCGCAGAGTTCGAGCATATCGTTCTCTGGCCTTTCCGCTATTTCCCGCGAGGTGTGGGCCTCCACAGATGGTTAAGAGTGTTCCAGCCACGGGGGCAGGCTGTAATGGTGGCGAGCGTTGGCGTGTGGACGCCTGCTCGTTGCCACCTGGAGCTTCTCGTTGGGAATTTCCCGAGGCCCGTACGTACCTTCTCAAGTGTCCTTGTCTAATAAGGAACTCGATTTTGTCTTTTAACTGGTTGCATTCGTTAGTGTCATGTCCGTAGTCATTATGGTAACGACAGAACTTGGTAGTGTCTCTTTTCGAAATGTCCTTTCGAATGGGTCCAGGTTTTTTGTAAGGCACACTAGAGCTTGTGGCCTGGTAAACCTCTCCCCGAGACTCAACGAGGGCAGTGTAGTTGGTGAACCTAGGTTCATAACGATTACCCTTGGCTCGTTTGTTGTCGGAGGTGGAAGGCTCGTTATACGGCCGTTTCCCACCATTCTTGCCATTACCGTTGCCGTTTCCGTTGCCTTTGTCGTTGCTATTAGGTTTGGAACCATTGGCGGCTTTGGCGGGTTCGGCGGCCTTCTTACCCTTGTTCGAGGGTTTTCCATCATCAGCAATGGCCTCTTCGAGCTTGATGTAACGATCAGCTCAGTCCAAGAACTCCTGGGTTGTTTTAACTCCTTCCTTTCGGAGACTTTTCCAGAGGGGAGAGCAACGTTTAACCCCTGCGGTAATGGCCATCATCTTGCCTTCGTCTCCGACTGTTTTTGCTCCAGCTGCCGCTCGCATAAAGTGCTGGACATAATCCTTCACTGACTCCCCGTCCTGCTGGCGAATTTCGACTAGCTGGTTTGCTTCGGTTGGGTGCACACGACCCGCATAGAACTGTCCGTAGAACTCCCTTACGAACATTTCCCAGGAAACTATGCTTGCAGGCGGAAACTTAAAGAACCACTCCTGCGCTGCTTCGGACACTTTCTGAATGTCCATCTGAATCTCAAACTTATTCACATGCGAGACTGGGTCCCCATATCCATCAAATTTTGGGAGCGTAGGCATCTTGAATTTGCTGGGAGTTTCAGCATTAGCTATCCTTTGGACGAAAGGAGTGCCTTTCCTCCTATCGTGGTCGATGTAAGAAGTCCTTCCTCCGACCAGCTGCTGAACAACCTGGTTGAGTGCGTCTATCTGGGCCTGCACTGCGGTAGGAATCGCGGTAGCCTCTGTTGCTAGGGGGACGTTCTCGCCGTGCCTTTCGCGGCGATCATTGAGTACATCTCTCAGGTCCGCTTCTCTTCTTCGATGCTCGCTACCACCGAGCCAGTTGAAGACAGTATTTTGTCTGGACTGCCCCCTAGCATCCTGTCTATTTGGTTGGTCATCTTGAGGTACTTGGCTCCTGCTTTTACCTCTTTCTCCATTTCTCCCACCGGCGTTTCCCTTGCCTGAGTCAGCCTCATTGTACCCGTGGCCATCTCTGAACCTTGACTGGCTATGGTGAGATCGACTGTTCCCTCGATGCCCGTTCCTGGCTGAACCTTCCCGAGCGTTAGAGGGTGGTCTGCGCTGGTCGTGGTGTCCCCGTGCACCATCGTGCCATGGGGAGCCTCGGACCGCAGAGCCTAACTCTGAGTCTCTCCTGTTGCCAGGAGGGTATTAACCTCTGTTTGGTAGGTTCGACCCATCATCCCTATGGCGTCTAGGGCTGCGAGGCTGATGCTCGGCCCTATTCTGCCTCTGTTGCGGGGGATTACCCCAAGCAGCTTGGGATGGTGGCAACGCCTCAGGATTCTGTGGGACATCGTCACAGGGCATCTGAGGCTGCTCGGGCCTTTGCGGACTCAAAGGCTGAATCGGTGGGCTCGGATTAGGATCCCTCTAGGGTGGCCCATTCACTGGTTGGTCAGGCTGCGAGGCAGGTACAGCCTGATTTCTAGCCAACAGCAAGACTGCCTCAAGGGCTGCCATGGCTTCGTTCTGGCGGCGGTCAACCTCCGCCTGTCTTTCGCTCAATTCCGCACGCTGCCGTTCAATCTCCTGCTGCTGCCGCGCCATAACTTCAGCGGCAGTCTCCTTACTGGCTCTCAGATTAGCCAGCTCTTCTTACAATGTGCCCAGAGTACTCTTCAGCGTTGCATCATCCATTTCCTCCTCTTCAAAGTCCAGTTGTGGCTCATCCTCCGCCATGCTCGCAGGAGGAGGAGGAGGTGGCGGGTTTGACGGTGCTGCGGCGGCCGCCTATCCAGTTTTCTTTCCAGCTTTTGCCCTTAGTTTTCTTAACAGCAATAAATCAATCTCTTAATGAAAGCACCAGAATGTTGACCCAAGATTTGGCCAACTGACACGAAGTCAAAATTTGATTGATGTGAATGAATGTATAGAGAAGAACGTAATGACAAAAGCAAACAAAACACAGTGATTTATAGTGGTTCGGCCCAAGGATCTGGTAATGACCTACGTCCACTTAGACTGATATTGATATAAGAATAAGAAAAGTGATCAAAGAACTAAGGTTCAATGAGTTTCACTAACCGCTCAAGAACAATACAAGTTTACTAAGAGAATTATTATAGTTTCGAATGATTCAAAAGCCAAAAGTCCTCTCCCTTGAGCTATCTCTTGCTATTTATAGGCTCAAGGAGGGTTACAAAAGATTGTTACAGATATTCTTTCCTGAATAATCGGATACCCAGAAGATTGTATGAGATAAATTCGATATTCATAAAGATCTTCCCATAAATGTTGCCTTGTACACGGAACCATCGACCAGACTGGTCGCGGGTAAGACGGGCTTACCCTGCTTCTACTATGTCTTCTGGTCGATATTCTAGCAGACGCTTCCAGATGTCAGCCACGTGTCCAGGGATTACTTGCCACATCATAAATGCTAATTTATTGGATAACAAAATGCATGACAAAACAGATGCATTTACAAACTCCCCCTTTGGCATGCATGTGAACAATGAACCTGAATGATTTTAACTTTAGCACACATAAACATAAAAGCAAGACAAAGTTCCACAAAAACAACAACTAGTTTAACAAAAGGAACCTAGGTACAACAAAACAAAGCTAGCCACCTGCTCACAAAAATAACAGAGTATCATCATAGTGTTTGACTACAACAACGCAGGTGCAAAACAACACAGATTAGATGATGAAATAGAAATACATAATCAATTCAAGAAAATAGAAACTACTCCCCTCAGTGTTCAGAGGGCATGCCAAAGTAGAGTACCAAACTACTTGGAGGACGATTTGGGCTTCTTGTAACGCTTCTTAGTTCCAAGAGGCACAACAAACTCCCCCTAAGTTGTAGGAGCTGGAACATGCGAAACAGCAGGAGAAACTAGATTGGTAGCAAGGGGCGCTTCACTGGGAGGATCATCAACAACCAAGGGTGCAGCCGGAGCGACAATGGAGGGCTCCCCCTGAGAAGAAGTTGCGGTACCAGCAGGCACAAAATGTGCGACAGTGGACACTTGGAGCGGAGGCAGACCAAGATGAGAGAGCAAAGTGGCTTGGAATGCCTCAGAGTGGGACTGAGCAGAACAAAACTCATAATGGAAAGCATGAAAGTCCTACTAGAGTTCATGGAACCAAGAGAACAATCTGAATTTCCAAGAGCTCTTCTTCACACCCAAGGAAGTGACAGCAAGAGGGTCTTGGACAGAGGGACGTTTGGTATTCAATTTTGAGGCTCGAGTCATGGCTAAATTGATTACTTTTAGCCTAGTCTTGGTATCGGTTAGTGTCCTGGGTAGGATGATGAATTAAACAAGGAAATGGTAGGATGCGAGAAGTACCTCAGCCGAATGATGTGTCATTAATGGTCTGAAAGATACAATGTGGAAGACTAACTGATTTGTACAAACCCACAGCAAACAGAAATTGGGCCATATCCAAACGAATAGTGGAGGAATGTGATGTGGGCGACCAGTTGTAAAGGGTAATGCTATGCAGTAGGCTGTAAAGAGGAGTAAGAGCGGAATGGACAAGGCAGTTTGCCGAAGGCCAAGAGACAGTCAGATTGCCAGTCAAACATCGAGCCACTTCATCCAAATCAGGAGAGAAATCTATTGTATTGTTAGGTGCTTGAACAAGAGGAAGGTGGAGACACTCAACAATTACCGCAAGAAAGAAAGGGATCCAATGACCTCGCAGAAAAAACCTATCCAAAATGTTTATGCACAGGATCCACAACAGATGGAGGCATATTGTAGTAAAATTCATGCACAACGGTCTGAGATGGAATCATTAAAGAAGTAACAGATCGTTTCCAGCCATGAAAAGCAATCACCTCATACACACCCAAAGTAGTAAACTCACGGAAATCCAGTAATCATTTAGGAAGCAATTTACGCAGGGAATGTGAGAATCAAACTTAGACTGTCTATTATTATTGAGAAAGATGTTGCCCAATTTTGCAGAAGCAGAAGTGGAGGCATTTACTTTGCCTTTGGCAGGAGAAGACGATGGTGCAACTGGAGGATCAGACTTGGGCTATTGGGTAGAAGCCTTGGCAGCAGTTTTAGGCTTCTTGGGAGTAGTCTCAGGCAATGAGGATGCTTATAATGGCATAGAGATAGCCTTTCATTTCCGAGCAAGGGTCTTGACACGAACGGTGGGCTTGGGCGGAGTAGAGGGAATGGTAGGTATTTGTTGGAGGGTTCGGGTGCGAGGGCAATGCCAGTGGGATGGGGTGGTGGTGGAAGGGAGGGGGCATGGGGTGGAGGAGAGGGTTCACAGAGTGGTGGGGAAGGTTCACGAGGTGGAGAAGGGACGATGGAAGGTGGGGAAGATGTTGGGGTGTGAGGGTGTAGGGAGTACGATAAGGAGTATGGGTTCGAGGTTGGGGTCGGTGAGGGTGGGTGCGAGGTTGAGGTTGGGGAGTAGGGCAGAGAGATTGGGGTCGGGGAGGATGGGGTCGGGGTTCATGGGTTGAGGGAGTTAGGGGTCGGGGAGGGTGGGTTCTGGGTTGGTGAGTGTGTGGTGGTCGGGAGAGGGAAGGGCGAAGGAGTCAGAGGATTCAGGGGACGAGGTGGGGAGTCGATTGCGAGGGCGAAGGGCATAGTGGTGGTTGGCATTGGGAATAAGCATCAGAGAAGAAGAAGGTACGGAGTAGAGAGAGACGTTTGGGAGGGAGAGAAAAAAAACTTAAAAAAGTTATTTGAATCAGCCTTTTCTGTTTTTTTTTTTTTTTGTAAGAAAGGATGCAAACAATAGACAGAAAAAAAAACAACAAGAAAAGAGAAAAAACAACAAAGAAAAAAAATAATGCTGACTTGAACAATTTTTGTTTAAATTTTGAAGTTCAATTTCAACTTTATGAACACAAAAGAACACACAGCATTAAGAATATTTAAGCTAGAACAGATAGCATGAAATTAAACACAATATAGACAAAGATAAACAGCAAACTAAAAGACACAAAGCAAAATGAAAGACTTTCTTCACATTGTTGAAACAGACATATAGCATGTTGTAACATAAACCTGACAAATGCAAAAGTGAGTCTTAACAAGACACAAGATCAGCCTCAACAAGACAGATATAGAGAAAGTCAATCTCCATTTGTGTGTGAAGTGTTCTCATGAGTTGCCTGCTAAAGAAGTACCAGGCAAACTCTCCCTCAAAATTATTATTATTTTTTGTTGTATAATTTGTGTCTTTGTTTTTGTTTTTGTTTTGATTGTAGAAATCCCCTCAACAATTACCAATTAAAGAGCCAAGCACATAGGTAGCCCTCTCCATGGGCACACAGTCCTATGTGAAGGAGCAAACTACACAGAGAAAAGTGACCCAATGGTAGCTTTCACACTAAAACATAAGGTATCTCTAATAGGGGAGACAATTCAATGCAATAACCAAGACTAAGACGTCAAGCATCAAGTAATACTACAACTAAGCATAAGCAAGCCTATATCACTTCAAGACATATGACTGTGAAAAGCAAGTTGAAGAAAGACTCACACATACAGATAGTCAAGTTAAAAGATGAAATCTCAACCTATATTGCTTATTTACAAAAGCCACATGTTATCACTCAAACATAAAAACTTCTATTGACTTTCTCAAGTGAACACAAGTTTGGGAACTCAAAGTCTTTGTAAACAAATCAGCAAGTTGACTTTCAGATGCAACATTAGATAAGACCATAAGTTTAGACTCAACTAACTTACAAAGAAACTGGTGGCAGATATCGATGTGCTTGGTATGAGAATTTTGGACAGTGTTTTTGGAGAGATTGATGACACTAGTATTGTTGCAATAGATGGTCAAGGTGTCAAGACAAAGGCCATAATCGCGCAACATTTGTTTCATGCAAAGAAGTTGAGTGCAACAACTTCCTACCACAATGTACTCTGCTTCAGTAGTGGAAAGCAAGATATATTTTTACTTCTTGCTATGCCAAGAGACCAGGTTGTTCCCCACATAAAAACAACCACTTGAAGTGCTTTTCCGATCATCAAGGCTACCTGCCCAATCAGAGTCACTAAAACCAACCAAAGAAATATTAGTATCACAAGAGTACCAAAGACCAAAGTCAGTGGTACCAGCCAGGTATTTTAGAATTCTTTTCACAACAGTAAAATGCAGTTCAGTGGGGGCAGATTGATATCTAGCACAAACCCCAACACTAAAACAAATATTAGAATGACTAGCAGTAATGTAAAGTAAGATTCCTATCATACTTCTATACAGTGTTGCATCAACTTTTTTACATGTTTCGTCTCTGATCAATTTGGCAGCTGTGCCCATAGGAGTGTGAGCATGTTTTGCATTTTCTAAACCAAACTTTTTGAGCATGTTTTTGGCATATTTTGATTGAGACAAGAAAATTTCATTATCTAGTTGTTTAATTTGTAAACTAAGAAAGTAACTTAGTTCACCAACCATGCTCATTTCAAATTCTTATGTCATTAGTTGAACAAAGGAGTGAGTGTGTGCCTCACAAGTGGATCCAAAAACTATGTCATCTACATAGATTTGGGCACAAACAATACCGAGATTCAGAGGTTTAATAAATAAAGTTTGATCACCATTACCTCTAGTATACTCATTTACAAGCAAGTAAGATGTAAGATGATCATACCATGCCCAAGGAGCTTGCTTAATTCCATACAATGCTTTGTTCAACTTGTAGACGTGGTCTCCATGATAAGGATCCTCAAATCCAGGAGGTTGCGACACATAAGCCTCTTCCACAAGGATGTCATTCAAGAAAGCACTCTTGACATCCATTTGATACAACTTGAACTTCATGTAACACACCACAGCCAACAAGAGTCTTATGGATTACAATCTAGCCATCAGTGCAAATGTTTCCTCAAAGTCTACTCCCTCAATCTGAGTATACCCCTGAGCAACTAATATGGCTTTTTTGCACACCACATTTCCCACTTCATCAGTCTTATTTCTGAATATCCACTTAGTACCAATGATGTTGGCACCCAAAGGATGAGGAACAAGGGTCCACACTTCATTTCTCTCAAATTTTTGAAACTCATCTTGCATGGCAGATATCCATTGCTCATCTTTAAGGGCATCCTTTACAAATTTAGGCTCCACTGAAGATAGATAACAAGCATTAGCAATTTCATTGGCTAGTTTCTTCCGCGTCACCATCACTTCATTTAGATTGCTTACAATGGAGGATAGAGGATGAACTTTGGGCATCCATGTTGGTGGTCCCTTTTTTATGATGAATTCCTAAGTCAGAGGAAACAATATTTTCTGGAATGGAAGACACATCGAAAGTCTCAGAAGTTTCAATGGTAGCATCAATTTCCTCAATTTTATATCCACTTAGTTCACCTGTAGTCTGTGATGCAACAGGCATAATGAATGTGTCAACAAGAGTGTGGATTTCTTCTTCTTCTGAAAAACTAGCAAAGTTGTCTAAGTCACTAAACACAACATTGATGGATTCCATGACGGCCTACGTTCTCATGTTGTATATTCTGTAAGCACGACTGTTTGTAGAGTATCCCAAAAACACTCCTTCATCACTTTTGGCGTCAAACTTACCAAGCTTTTCTCTATCATTGAGAATGTAACACTTGCAACCAAACACATGAAGATAAGTCAAATTTTATGTTCTACCTTTTTACAGCTCATAGGAGGTTTGTTTAGTACCATGACGAAGATGCACTCTATTGCTAATGTAGCAAGCTGTATTCACCGCTTCAGCCCAAAGTCTCTTAGATAATTTCTTGGCATTTAACATAACACGAGCCATCTCTTGAAGAATTCGTTTCCACAACCCCATTTTGCTGAGGAGTTTTAGGCACTGAGAACTCATGAGCTATCCCTTCTTGGTTGCAAAAATTAGCAAAGATGTTGTTCTCAAATTCCTTGCCATGGTCACTTCTGAGATGAATCACTTTGTTAACCTTATCACCCTTTTTAGCTTGCAAAGAGAGACACAGTCCCTTGAAATTCTTAAAAGATTCAGATTTATCTCGAACAAATCTAACCCAAGAAAATCAAGAATAATCATCCACGCACACCATAACATATCTTTTTCCACTGAGACTTTCTGTTTGCATAAGACCCATCAAATCAACATGAAGTAGCTCCAAAACTTGAGAAGTAACCAGAAACTTCAAAGGAGGGTGGCTACTCTTGACTTTTTTACCGAGTTGACAAGGACCACACACTTTTTCTTTCAAAGGGGGTAAATTTGGAACACCCCTAAGTGCTCTCAATTTTACAAGTTTGCTAAGATCTCTATAGTTCAGATGACCCAACTTGTAGTGCCATAATTTTGTATCATCCGAATTTGCTGCATTTGTTAGGAGTATGTCCTAAAAGCATGTAAAAGACATTTATTATTTCAAAGAATAAATAAATACAATGGTCTATTATTGTTATATTTAGATTATTTAAATTATTGTTTGAATAATTTCTTTGTAAATATTAGAAAATTTTCATATTCATTATTGAGAATGTGATCTTGTATTAGTACGAGAGAATTAAGATCACATGAATCAATAAAAATAGTCGACAACAAATTGAAGTTATGGAATTCTTTAATTAGGGTTGTAAGTACGGTTTACTGAGTATCATGTTGATATAAATAATCTAGATTCGAATTATTGATGTGGTAAGACATCTCGGTAAAGGTTCTTTATATAATATGATTATATATGACAAGGACCGATATGAATAAAAGTCTTTATCCAAAAACCATTTAATAATAAAGATTTGTAATTCATATCATAAATGATGATCATTTATAGATCGACCTAAATCCTGAGTGTTCTTGAACTCCTGCTTATGTTTATTAAATCTTTTGATTCATTCGCTAAGGTCTCTTCATAGATTGAGGCTAATGACTTTTGTTTTGGAGATTTAATATCATGGATGGCTGAGAACATGTATCAATAATACGAAATCTAATCTTTCCTAATGGATCGTATATTGGTTCCCTTAAGGGTTAATTCTGGAACTGAATGATTTTGAGCTCAAATCTATAATTAGATTATAGATTAATTATTCACTCGTGAATTAATGGTACTTAAGGAATAAGAAGTAAATTAGAAAGGTAAAATGGTAATTCTTCCATTCTAATTTATGAACTAATTAATTAGAGGATTGAACTATTGTAAGATAGTCATATCAATGGACAACTTAAAATAAGATTTCTATAAAAGTATATCTATAACATAAAGAGTTCAATTCTGAATTTATAGTGGAGAAATATCAGAATTAATAAATTAACTATTATGATTAAAGGGTTTCATTATTTAGTTTTAATTTATTGGAGCTTAATGTTATAGGTCCATGGTCCCCGAAATGGCTCAAACAAACATTGACAAAGATAAATACAAAAATGGGAAAAATGACTTATTTGATAAGTAAAAAATTTTTCTATGCACTAAACATAATTATTGTATAATTATGTGTAATTAATTAATTGAGAATTAATTAATTATTGGACTTAACAAAAATATAATTAATTTTGAATTAATTTATTTTTAGGAATTTTGGTATTTAAATAATGATGATAAAATTTGGAAAATCACATGCCCTCCCTGGCATGGGTTAGGCATGTAGCACTGTTTACCGAGTTTTTCGGAAACGAATACAAACAGAATAATAAAAAGATAAGAACTGTAGAAGTGCAGGAATATAATTAGACAAACAGGTTTTTTACGTGGTTCAGGCGTTAACGAGCCCTAGTCCACGAGTCGATGTTATTATACTTGTAGAGAATTACAGTAAGATGGCTGGTGTACAAGAACTTCACACACTCACAGTATTTCTCTTGGGTTCTCTTGAAGAAGATGAAGCTAGAGAGATTTTAGCAGAGTTCTTGTTATGTAATTTGTTGGCCGTCCCCTCTATCGTAAAATGAGGGGGTTTTTATAGCTAGGGTTTTTTATTAGGGTTTTACTCTGTCCCATTAGTCTTAATTACACCAGCCACAAATAGGGGATACAATTACTGTAGTAGCATGGATACAAGACTCTATGTGGGTATATTTACGTGAAAGTATGGGGAATACACAAAGTCAGCCGTCTTTTCCAAGTTGTCAGCGGAACAGTAGGCGAAAAGGTACCCTTAGGCGTGCTGGGATGTGTGCGGCCTTGACCTGTCAGGCGTGTCAGGAGGGATCCTGTGTCAAGTGGATATCATTCCAAATATGCCTCCTCCATGACTCGACCGCTTGGTCTTGTTCCGTGCGTGGCACGGAACTGTTTCCGCGAAGGCAACCTGAAGAGCTTCTCCTGGAAGGAGCTTCCCCGAAGGATATCCCTTCGGGAGTCCGGGAGAGTTGACGAGCTTCCGTGTCGCGTTTGCTTGAAAGAGTAAGCCGGACACTAAATGGGAGAGGCGAAGCCTTTCTGTCCGTCCGCGAGCTATGGTCACTTTCCATGAAAGACTTTGATAATTCTGCTTCCCCAAGGATACCCATCTAAACGCTATCCGAAAATCTGGATAACATTTACCCCCAAGGTCACGGAGCTTTGAGAGATCCGGGAGCTTGTACAGTCCTCCGGGTATTCTGGTTTCTAGATTAGGCGAGGGGTCACCTCCTGTGTTCCTGGAAGGGTTCCTTTTTCCCGCCTGAGTGTTAGTATGAAAAAGAAAAGAAATTTCTTCTGTTTGAACTCAAGTACTCAAGTGTGGCAAGGGCCACGCGTCATGTCGGGAGTGGCTCTGCGACCAAGACGTGTTCGTGAGGCGACTGGCTGAGTATGCGTGCGTCAGGCATCTGAGTAATGATTTGACGGTTTTTAATGGTGCACCGGGCCCGAGATGGTATAATGATGGGAAATAAATACTTTATTCCCATCCGAGGAGTCATAAATAGGATCGGCGCTTCATCTCCAGCCGTCGGATCTGATGCATGCGGTATGGGAAGATCAGGACCGTCCATGTGTAGGATTCGAAAGGACTTCATTCCTGCTATAAAAACCAGGGAACGGGCCTCTCTTCCTCTTTACGCTCTCAAATTCTCTATCTTTCAGATTTTCAGATTCCCAAACCTTCGAACTCTCAGGTTTCCAAGCTTCCATTCCTTCGGACTTGCCACTTCTTTTGGTAAGGAATCTAGAAACTTTTCTTTTGATTTGGCAGTGGGTTTGTTCGCCGAAGTTCAGGGTTTGAATCGTCGTTTGTCTTTGCAGCTTTTACTTCTCGCGATTGTGTTGTGCAGTGATCCGGTTACTCCTTCCATCTTCAACTACCCGAATACCAGTAAGTATTTCTACTTTCCTTTTTCCTTCCAAACCTTAGGTTGTTGGTGGTTGTTAGAGTTGAGTTTTCTGCCAGTATCGTCTATGTGCATGCGTGAATAGGGCTTTGATAGGCATGTGACTGATGTGAGTCAATAAGTAATCTTTTTGCATGCTTTGTCGATTGGCGTTTGGAAAGTTGTTCCTCGTTTTGCTGTTTTAGGGCATAAGCGTGAACGCCTTTAGGGTGTCTTTCTCTGGAAAAACACTTCTCTCGGCGGGCTTAGGCTTGGAGTTTGAGTTTGGTTCCTTGCTGCCTTTCGGGTGGCCTGGTGCCAACCCCTCGGCAAGCTCGGTGGGAGCCTCTCCAAGCAGTTTTCGGGGAGGTTCTCCCCGACGCCTTTGATACCGTTAGGGTATGACAAGGGTGCTGACTGCTTAGAGTGTTTTCTTCTTTGTTTCTTTTGTTCAGTGATGAACACCTCGAAGGAACGAACTGTTGCTGCGGTAGAGGCTGAATCTGCCCAGGAGCGAGGTTCCCCTGTCGCTGGCGCAAAGGGGAAAGGAAAGACAAAAGTGGTCGCGGCTAGCCCACCGACTACCAACAGTTCAATCTGGGAGATGGACCAGAAGCCGAACCTGTTCAGGAACTACGGCATGCTGGAGCTGTACTCCTCAGAGGCAGGCCTAAAGAATATCCCAGGCCTGATGTGGCACCGTCTGTCGGTGCTGGGTGAGTCTGCTAGTCAGAGTCACGAGGGTTTTGGTGCCTGGAGCTGGGCACACATAGTGTGTGGGGCGCACTTGCCCCTAAGAAGTTACTTTGCCAATTTCTGTGTGAAGGCGGGGATTGCCCCCTTCCAGTTGATTCCCTCCAGCTACAAGCTCCTAGCGGGGTGGTACATCTTTTGCAAGTCCCTGGACCTGGAGGCTCCTACTCCGGAGGAGGTGCTGTACTTCTACGGGTTGAAGTCTCAGCCCATGAGAGGTCACCCAGACAAGGTGGGATTTTACAGGCTGGAGAGGCACCCGGACGTGATGTGTCCCACCTGTCATACCGCAAGGGTTCCAGACCTCCGGGGGTACTGGTTCCTGACGACTGGCTTCCCACTGAAGAGGGTGCCAGCCCTATCTTTGGACTTCAAAGTCCCTGGTAAGTGCTCCTTCCTCTCCTTTTTAACTTTGTTTCTTTACGTTTGGTTTGCCTTTCGGGAGGATCTCTAATACTCATGTTTGAATTTTGCAGAAACCATCCCGCGGACGCCTCGCTGTGCGGAGATGATAAGGAGGTCGCAATTCTACGAGGGGTTCTCTGAGGAAGAGCTGAAGGTGGAAGGACTTGTGACCACCGAATCTCTGCGAGAGTATGGGCTACTCGCCTCCTTCCAAAGTATTGGGCCAGTGAGTGGCCGGGGGCAAAGTCAGGTGTCCGCTGACGTCCGGGAGCAGATTGCCCTGGAACTGTCCAAGGTGATCTGCCAGGCAGTCCAGGACGAGAATAATTTGTCCCCCAGTTGGGCGGAGAGGTTCCCCGACCCCCAGTCGGAGGAAGAAGAAATTGAGGCTCGCTACGCCGCGGCTTACCCCAATGAAGGGACTCCGGGAGCTGGCACCTCCGGGATAGGTAAGGCTAGCTTTCGATTGATTCACACCCCCAGCCTATCTGAAGTTTCCCGGACCTCCCAGATGGGGTTCGATCCCCGCTTCCTTAGGCTAGATCCGCGTAGGATACCCTTTGACAGATATTGCGATAGGGTAGATGAGCTTCTCGGGTGTTTGAGTGACGGTAGTCTGCCAGAAGGTGTCATTACGGTTGACCCTTCTTCCCTCAGCATGTCATTCCCGGACTTCAAGGAGTACGGGAGCTTCCTGGAGCAGGAAGCAATGTTTTGTTTTGCTCGGGGAAGACCATCCACGTTTCTCGTGCATGGTCGTCCCTCTCAAATGTCTCTCTTTTTTGTTCCTTGTTCCCTGTTGGCGGACTTGATTGTGCTTTTATGTTGTTGATCGTCTTGCCTTCTATTTATTTTCTTTCACATTGCTTGCTGGTTCGTTAACCTTGCTTCGTACGTTTCTTGCAGAACATCCTGAAGCAAAAATGTTGGGGAGAGCTACCTCGCTTATTAAAAAGGCTGCCACCAGCCAAGACCCGTCCAAGGGGAAAGGACGAAAGGCCAAAGCTGGTAGGGGAGGTAAAGCTGCCACTCCCAAGAAGACAAGTGGCGAGGCGCAAGTGTCTCCGGAGGTAGAGAAGTCTCCTGCCGACGGGCCTTCCGAGACCATGCTGGTCTCGGGTAGCAGCAGCGATGGGGAAGGTCTTGTGTTCCCCGTGAAGACGACCGGGGTGAGCAAGCGTCCTGGAGGAGAGGCTGAGGGCGACAAGAGGAAACGCCTCAGACATTCTTCCCCCGGAGGTGACAGAGACCTCTGGGCCGCGCGCAGTCCTCGCCAGACTACCCTCTCCCAGCAGCAACCACAACTCCTGCAGCAAGAGCAACAACAACAACAACAAAGGAAATCAGCACCGCCACAGCAGCAGCCGAAACAACAGCAACATCAGCTGCAACAACAGACCGGGGTGGTAGTGTCTTCGCTACCGTCCCTGATACCCCGTCTTCCTCCTCCTCCAGCCCAAAGGGAGTCCACCCTTTCGGGGTCTCCTTCTTCTCAGCAAACAAACCTTCCTCTGCCTGGCCTAAAGTTCCACTTCCCTCAGAAACCAAACTGTTTCCCCGCTGCCCTCCTGGAGGGTGTAAGACGGGCCGATAATTTTTTGAAGAGGCGGTTGGAGGCCGAGAAGGCTGTTACTCAGGGAAGGGCAGACAACTTGTCTGCCGTGAAGAGAGCTGAGCTGGCCGAGGGGGTGAGATCCCTTCACCCGGCTGGAGCGGTTTTGGATGGCCCAGCCTTGGAGAAGAGGCTGGTGCCTAGGCTCGGACGTGCATTGGCACCGTTCGGAGCGGAGATGATGGAGGACATGGCCCTGAGCTTGTGCGAGCTCAATTCTGAGAAATGGGCCATCAGTAGCAGTAAGGATCCGCTGTTTTTGACACATGCCGTGAAGCAGCAACTGTCCGGGGTAAGCCGTCAGTTGTGTCTTGGGATCATCTGTCTTAGTGCATTTGGTTCTGCTGAACTTATTCTGTTGTCTTTCCTTGCAGGCCTCTCTCATCGCGGAACGCTCGTTCCGGGAGGTGGGTGCAGTTCTGGTTCAACTGGAGGAGAGCCAGGTGGCTCGCCAGGCCTTGGAGGCGGAGAAGCTGAAACTGACCCAACAGGTCGAGAGCATAAGGGGGGAGGCTTCGGAGAAGGCTAACCGGGCCCAGCTCACAGCTGAGGAAGAGGCAGACAAGAAATATCTTGCCAAATATCGAGAGTACCGGGCCAGCGCAGAGAATGACTTCAAACAGCGGTCGGATGACTTGAAGGCCGAAAACTCCAAGCTCCGGGAAGAGCTATCCCAAGCCAGGGTGGAGAAGGATACCTTGGAAGCCCGCTTGCAATCGAAAAATGATCTCCTCCTTAAGCAGCAAGAGGAATATTCCACTCTTCAGAATAAGCTGCACGAGGAGGAGCAACTTGATAAGAGGAGCAGGGATCTCGTGTCTATGCTGGAGTTGGGGCTCGCCGAGAAGGATAAAGAGATCGGAGCCTTGCAATTCACTGCCAGGGGGCATGTGACCGAGAAGCAATCCGTGCTAAACCAAAATAAGGAGCAGCGCAAGGAGATTGATTCTTTTAAGGGAGAGCGGGATGCCTCCAAGGCCGAGATGGAAAAATTGAGGGCTCAACTAGCTGTCGCGGAGGCACAGCTGGCAACCTCCGAGGGGGAGCGCTTGAAGGAGAAGGAGGATGCCGAGGTGGTACTGAACAGGACAATTAATATATCGCACGTGGTCCTCATGCATCAACTCTGGAAAGCGAACCCGGAGGTATTAGGCTATCTGGGAGAGGATGCCGACGCCATGAGGGAGAAGCTACAGGTGTGGGATCAAGGCCCAGAGGTGTACGTCCAAACTTACAACATTGACGAGCCTGCTAGAGCCCCTGAGGCAGAAGTCCTTGAAGAGGCGGGGACCTCTGAACTTGCCACCGATGACGTTCCATCTTCCAATGAGCTGACTCCGCTAGCCCCAGTTGAAACTGCTGTCTCCGAGACCCCGGTCGAGGATGCCACTGCCACCCCCAGTGCCTGAAGGGCTCTTATTTTCCGTGAAAAATATTCTTTGCTGATTATTATTTTCCATTTGTGTTTTTCTTTGGGGCGAAGCTCCCTGTACTATTTTCTCATTGCAGACATATTTGCCATAATTATAGCATTCTCCTTTGTTTTCTGCCGAGTTCTCTGTTTAACTTTGCGTTTAGGGTAGACTTTTATACGGTAGAAACTCCTGTAGGGGCGCATGAGGTTTTGGTTCCAACGGCCAGAACCTATGCACTTCCAATTTGAAGCTCTACGGCTGATGTCTTTACCCACGTAGTTTCTAGGTTACGAACGTTTCCTGGCTCCAATGGTCAGACTCCTTTCACCGTATTTCAGCTTTCCTAAGGCAAATAGCCAATCCCGGGACTTGCAGTTATACTGTTCGCTGGGATTGCTAAGGTGAGTCGTTCCATGGTGCTGGAACGGGAGTTTTCTTGGTGAGCGTCGCTAGACTTGAGGTTAGATCTTTGCGAAGAAAAACTAACTGTCATTGCGGACCTCATGGTGGCTGACTTCAGGGACCTGGCATGGAGCCCTGCGAGGCAAGGCTCGTTGCGGTCGGGGAAATTGCCACGCCCACCATGTGCGATCCCGGAGTAGGGGCTTTGCGAAGCAAGGCCTGCTGTGAATGGGGGATCGACCATATCTGCTCCTGGAGCTGAAGCTTGCAGTGGTCGAGGAGCTCGCCATGCATTATTTTGTGAGATCCGGAGCTGAAGCCTGCGAAGCAAGGCTTACAACGGTCGCGGATCTTGCCATCTTTCGCCTTGCGGGACCCGGAGCTGGAGCTTGCGAAGCAAAGCTCTACAGCGGTTGCAGAGTATTTTTTGAAGGGCTTGCCCGGAGGTTGGGGGTGTTTCGGCGTAGCTCTCTGAATGTGCCCCAACCCCCAGTCCTGTTCATCGCTGGGCTACACTGGAGATAATTTTCATGATGCATAATGGCAGGCATTTCAATGGCAATTTTCACATAAACACATAATGCACACATGACACGTAATGCAAGCATGTTCATGGCAACAAATTAACCTAAGCTTAACAATTTAAAATTTTCAAACACAATGCTAGCACATAAGTGGTGTTCTGTGTATGTTTTGTTCAAGGGGCATATGGCTATGCCTTAGCCATGTATACCCCCCCAAGTGAGCGTGGGGTCCGGACGTCTCCGGACCGCGTGGTCACTTGTTAAAACGCAGCTTTGAACACAGGGATAAAAATTGCAATAAAAGCGGAGTGAATCTCTCCGTACTTCATTAAATTAGCCTGTTAGGCACGTGTTTTACAGCAGGGAGGATTATTTCCACATTTTACACTTTTGCTATGTCCACCAAGGACTTTCGACTAAATAGTCCGGGGCCTATTGGTAGTAACGGCGGAGGTGCTCCGCGTTCCAGGCGCGGGGGACTTTAGATCCGTCGAGTCTCTTTAAGTGATACGTCCCATGGCCCACTTTTTCTTGTACTTCATAGGGGCCTTCCCAGTTGGGTCCGAGGACTCCCACTCCCGGGTCCTGCGTGGTAGGAAATACTCTTCGTAGGACAAGGTCTCCAACTTCGAATGTACGGCTCTTGACTCTTGTGTTGAAGTGTCGGGCTATCTTGCCTTGGTACATTTTGAGTTGGACCTGTGACTGCTCCCGGAGCTCTTCGATCATGTCCAGGGACTCCTGGAGAAGGGCGTGGTTCCGGGCAGGGTCGTAGGTGTCCTGCCTGTGAGATGGGATCATAGTTTCTACTGGGATGACGGCCTCGCAACCGAAGGTCATGGAATAAGGTGTGTGCCCCGTCAAAGTCCTCTCTGTCGTGCGATAGGCCCAAAGTACTCGCGGAAGCTCTTCCGGCCAGTGAGCCTTGCATGCTTGGAGTTTTTTCTTCAACGTGGTCTTTAAGATTTTGTTTACTGCTTCCACTTGCCCATTAGCTTGAGGTCTGGCGACTGCGGAAAAGCTTTTGATGATTCCATGAGAGGCACAGAAGTCCGTGAAATGTTCACTATCAAATTGCGTCCCGTTGTCGGACACAATTTTTCGTGGAAGCCCAAAACGACACACTATATTCCTGATGACAAAGTCCAGTGCTTTCTTAGACGTGACCGTGTTCATAGGTT
Organism: Humulus lupulus; assembly: GCF_963169125.1. Lineage (NCBI taxonomy): Eukaryota > Viridiplantae > Streptophyta > Magnoliopsida > Rosales > Cannabaceae > Humulus > Humulus lupulus. Next base: position 77,048,198 of record NC_084796.1, read on the forward strand.
CGGCTTCAGCCCATTTGGTGAAGTAGTCTACCGCGACTATGGCATACTTCACTCCACCCCTTCCAGTCGGAAGGGAACCTACTAGGTCAATGCCCCAAACGGCGAACGGCTAGGGGCTGGTCATTAAGGTAATTTCTGTAGGCGGCGCTCGCGGAACCTTGGCGTACCTCTAACACTGCTCACACTTTCTGACATAATCCACACAATCCTTCTTCATGGTGGGCCAGAAGTATCCTTGTCGAAGGATCTTTTTGGAGAGGCTCAGCCCGGAGGTATGGTCGCCACAGAAGCCTCCATGAATCTCATGGATGATGGTGCTGATTTCGGTTCCGGAAACACACCTAAGGAAGGGTATGGACAACCCCCTGCGGTAAAGCTTTCCATCCATAACCACGTATCGGGGAGCTTGATACTGGAGCTTTCTTGCGTCAGCTTTATCAGTGGGGAGCTCTCCGGTGGTGAGAAATCTGAGGATGGGTCCTATCCAGGAATGGGAATGGTCGATGATGGCATTTACCCTTTGTGTCTCGGTACTAGGTGCTTCTAAGTGCCCGATGGGCACCAGGCCATATTGCTCAATCTCCGGGTCTGTTGCAAGCTTGGCCAGTGTGTCCGCGAGTGAGTTCTGGTCCCGGGGGACCTGGCGGATTTGGTAGCCTTTGAAATGCTGCAGGAGGCCGCGGGAGAGAGACACGTAGGCAGCCATTTTTTCGCCTTTCGTCTGGTATTCCCCGGATATTTGGTTTACCACAAGTAGAGAGTCGCTGTATACCTCGATTTTTTGGGCTCCGACTTCCCTGGCCAGTTGCAATCCAGCTAGCATGGCCTCGTGTTCTGCCTCGTTGTTGGATGCTGGGAACGCGAAACGGATGGCGCTCTGGAGCTGATGCCCTTGGGGAGATACTAGGATGACCCCTGCTCCAGCTCCTTTTTCATTTGAGGCTCCGTCTACATAGACCTTCCATGTGGGAAGTTCCGGGACAGGATCTTCCGGGAGGTCATTCATTCCCGAGCATTCCACAATAAAGTCCGCGAGAGCTTGTCCTTTAATGGAAACACGTGGCTGGTAGTGGATGTCAAACTGGTTCAGTTCCATGGCCCATTTAAGCAATCTGCCAGAAGACTCGGGCTTCTGCAAGACTTGTCGGAGAGGGTGGTTGGTGAGTACTCTGATGGTGTGCGCCTGGAAATAGGGCCTTAGCTTCCGCGAAGCGATTAGCAAGCAGAGGGAGAGTTTCTCGATCATTGAATATCTGGACTCGGCGTCCAGTAACCTCTTGCTTACGTAATACACAGGGAGCTGGATACGTCCGTCTTCCCGGACGAGAGCGGCACTCACGGCGTGCTTTGTCACAGCTAAATACAAGAACAACGCCTCTCCTTCGACAGGTTTGGACAGAATGGGAGCTTGGGTTAGATGTTCCTTGAGGTGTTGGAAGGCTGCTTCGCATTCGGGGGTCCATTCGAACTTCTTGTTTCCTCGCAACACATTGAAGAAGGGGATACATTTGTCAGTGGCCTTAGATACGAAGCGGCTGAGAGCAGCTATCCTTCCGGTAACGCTTTGGACATCCTTATGCTTCCGGGGAGAAGGCATATCTATGAAAGCCTTAATTTTTTCAGGGTTGGCTTCCACTCCGCGGGAGCTGACAATGAAACCGAGGAACTTCCCAGACGAGACCCCGAAAGTACATTTCTTCGGATTCAGTTTCATCCCATACTTTCGGATCACGGCGAAAGCTTCCTCAAGGTCGTCACTGTGGTCCCCGGAGGTCTTGGATTTTACCAACATGTCGTCTACGTACACCTCCATGTTCCTCCCCAGCTGGTCCCTGAACATCTTGTTTACTAGACGCTGGTACGTCGCCCCAGCATTCTTCAATCCGAAAGGCATGACCACGTAACAGTAGACACCCTTGTCCGTGAGGAAGCTGGTGTGTTCCTGGTCCGCGACATGCATCTTGATCTGGTTGTATCCGGAGTACGCATCCATGAAGGATAAGAGTTCATACCCGGAAGTAGCGTCTACCATCTGATCGATTCGCGGAAGAGGGAAACAATCTTTCGGGCAGGCTTTGTTTAGGTCTGTGAAGTCAATGCACATTCTCCAGGACCCATCGGGTTTCGGGACAAGAACTGGGTTGGCCAACCACACGGGATAGTGTGACTCCTGGAGAAAGCCTATGGACCTCAGCTTGTCCACTTCAGCTTTGACGGCTTCGGCCCTCACTGGGTCTAATGGCCTCCTCTTTTGGCGAACTGGAGTTGCAGATGGGTCTATGTTGAGTGCGTGGCACGCAACATTAGGATTAATCCCCGTCATATCAGCGTGGCACCATGCCAGGATATCCTGATTATTTCTCACAGTGGCCACGATCTTTTCTCGAATGGCCGACGGCAGGTTTTTCCCCACCTGAATGACTTTGGTGGGATCTCCCGGGTTGAGGATCACCTCTTCGACTTCCTCCATCGGTTCTATCGCTTTCTCGGTCCCCACTCTAGGGTCGAGTTCATCAAAGCATGCCCCTTGGGCACCCCCAGTTTCTGGTAATTCTTCCACCAAAGGAACGGCTGCAACCGTCTCCTGGACCGTGTAGACGGATCGGACGGAGACGTTATAACAGCTTCGTGCACTTCGTTGGTCTCCTCGGAGGGTGCCGATACGCCCATCGTCGCATGGAAACTTCAAGCATAAGTGGCGTATCGAGGTTATGGCCCCACACTCTATTAGGACCGGTCGGCCTAGGATGGCATTATACGCCGTGGGGCAGTCGACCACCACGAATGTGCTGTGCTTGAAGGCACAAGTGTCGCTTTCTCCTCTGAGGGTGACTGGAAGTTGAATTTTGCCTAATGGCATGAGTGCATCCCCATTGAACCCTTGAAGCTGGATGGGGCATGGGGTCAGGTCTGTCTCGGTTAATCTGATCGCGTGGAAGGCCGCTTTGAAGAGGATGTTTACGGAGCTTCCGTTATCGACCAAGATCCGTGAGACCTTCTTATTGGCAATCTGGGCTTCCACCACGAGGGGATCGTTGTTGGGGAAGTGCACATGTCGGGCGTCATCCTCCGTGAAGGTGATGGGAAGCTCCATCATTCGGGGACGTTGAGCAGGTGATTGAACCAAGGCGCACATCTCCCCGGTGTGTTCTAATTCCCTCAAGTACCTTTTCTGGGAGTTGCGCGTGCTTCCGGCAAGGTGCGGTCCTCCGGAGATGGTGGCTACGTGTCCGTCAACGGGTGGCGGAGCAAGGCCGGGCGGATATGGGTTGCCAGGTCCTGGAGCCAACAAGGCAATGGGTGCCGGAGCGGTTGGAGCAGGAAGCGCTGGGAACTGAGACCCAGGAGCTTGTGGGTGACCGGCTCCAGGAGCGCTAGCGGTCCCCCTCTGTCCCGGGGAATATGCAGCTCCGTGAACTACTCCCTGTCCAGGATAGATTATGGGTATCCTCACCCATTGACCGAGGTGCCCCGCTCTTGCCAGGGACTCGATCTCATCCTTCAGCTGAAGGCATTCGTTTGTGGTGTGCCCCACGTCTCCGTGGAACTCACACCTCTTATTGGAGTCTCGCGGACGCCTTCCTCCGTGAGACACTTTCGGGGGTTTCCTGTAGTTGACCATATTACAGGTCGCCCGATAGACATTCTCTCGCGAGTCTATCAAACTGGTGTACTCCGTGAACTTGGGCTCGTAGTTCTTCCGGGGTTTCTTTGAATGGTCCCCCCGGTTGGAGTTTCTTCCGCCTCGTTTATTCCGCGATTGGCTCAGATTTTGTTCTGGGCCTTCCGCTTGCGGTTGCGACAGTCCCGGAGCGATACTACATCCGGTTTGTACAGCTCCGTACCCAGAGAAATGGGTTTGACTTGGCGTCTGAGCAGACGCAGAAGGCCCATACACGCTTGGAGTGAACTGGGCTCCTGGAAGCGTGAGGGCTGGTGCAGGAGCTTGCGAAGCAAAGCTCGGCGCAGTCACGGAAGGCGTCGGAGCTGGGGGAACTCCAAAGGCCTGCTGGTAGGCATCCTCAAGGTTGATGATTCCCTGAGCTTTCGACATGAATTCGGACAGCGTTTATGCCCGTCTCCTCTGCATTTCCCCCCACAGCAGGGAGCCGACAATAAGGCCCGATTGAAGGGCGATCAGCTTCATGTCATCGCTGACCTTGGTCTTTGCAGCAGCTTCCATCATTCTCTGAATGAAAGCTTTGAGGTTCTCATGGGGTAGCTGCTTGATGTTGGTTAAGGAGCCAACCTCCATGTCGTGGTCTCGGGCAGCAATGAACTGCCTTCTGAATGCAGACTGTAGCTCCTTCCAACTGTGGATGGATCCGGGAGCTAATCTTTTCCACCAGTCCTCCGCAGACTTGGTAAGGGTGAGTGAGAAGCACATGCATTTGGCGTCCTCACTGACGCGCGCCACTTGCATCATTTTGTTGTATTTAGCTAGATGGGTGCGCGGGTCTGTCCTCCCCTCATATAATTCTATGTGAGGCATTTTGAAGTTATCCGGGAGGGACGTTTCCGCAATCCTCCGAATACATGGTTCCGGGTCTTCCTCCTCAGAGTCTGACAGGGCCCCACTTTGCTTCCGGACCAGCTTGGTCAAGGCAGCAATCTGTTCCTCGAGCCTCTTTGTATCACTCTCCGGGAGGTCACGTCCCCGGAGCTTGTCATTAAGATGATTTCGGAGGTCATCTCCGTGAGGCCGGGCCTTTTCTCCTTTGGCCTTTTCATACTTGGCCTCCAACCTTCTTCTTAGGTCCACCGTGGACCAGCTATCTTCGGAGTGCGTGTCCGCTGCCCGACCGTCCTGGTTGACGGAATCACTGGGGCGGTTGTTCCTTCCCCTAGGCCTGGGTGCCTTAGCACCGGGCCCTTTAGGCACAGAGTGCCCCCTTGGGGCTGAAGGACGTCTGGGCTTAGGAGCGCCAGAGACCTTCTGCGCGCGGGGGGGGGGGGGGGCAGTCGGCCTGGTGATTCACGCCTTTAGGAGGTGCAGGGGCGTCAGTGCGCACAGGCTCCCCAACTTTTTCTTTGCCCTTGTTAGGGGCGGCTTTGGATGGTTCAGCAGCGGCTGGATCCGGCATGGGGGCATCAGCACCACCTAGAACAGAGGCATCCTCGTCTGAGTCGCCTAGATCTTCGAACTTGCTTTGGAGGCGCTCCATCATGCGTTGCATTTTTTCGGAGACGCGCTCCTGCTCAGCAAGCTTGGCCTTAGTGACCATCAGTTCTTCGGCTACTTGGACCAGTTCTGGATCCTTCTCATAGTAGCAGCCGTCCTTCTAATAACCGTCTTGAACATACTCTTCTTCGTCTTCTAAGTATGTCGTATCTTCAGTACTGACCCGATCCTGGCGGGATGTCGGGTCTTCACCTTGGTAATCCAAGGGTTCGTTTTGTACCGCATCTTCCATCATAGTATCGGGGTTGACCCTAGCATTTTTGTCAACCGCGGATTTTCTCGTAGTCACCATCTTTTTAGCACGGAGTGAATACAAAAAACGTACACAGAAAAAGAGCTGACTAACAACTTCCTACAGCTCTCAATGAAAGCACCAAAATGTTTACCGAGTTTTTCGAAAACGAATACAAACAGAATAATAAAAAGATAAGAACTGTAGAAGTGCAGGAATATAATTAGACAAACAGGTTTTTTACGTGGTTCAGGCGTTAACGAGCCCTAGTCCACGAGTCGATGTTATTATACTTGTAGAGAATTACAGTAAGATGGCTGGTGTACAAGAACTTCACACACTCACAGTATTTCTCTCGGGTTCTCTTGAAGAAGATGAAGCTAGAGAGATTTTAGCAGAGTTCTTGTTATGTAATTTGTTGGCCGTCCCCTCTATCGTAAAATGAGGGGGTTTTTATAGCTAGGGTTTTTTATTAGGGTTTTACTCTGTCCCATTAGTCTTAATTACACCAGCCACAAATAGGGGATACAATTACTGTAGTAGCATGGCTACAAGACTCTATGTGGGTATATTTACGTGAAAGTATGGGGAATACACAAATCAGCCGTCTTTTCCAAGTTGTCAGCGGAACAGTAGGCGAAAAGGTACCCTTAGGCGTGCTGGGATGTGTGCGGCCTTGACCTGTCGGGCGTGTCAGGCGGGATCCTGTGTCAGGTGGATATCATTCCAAATATGCCTCCTCCATGACTCGACCGCTTGGTCTTGTTCCGTGCGTGGCACCGAACTGTTTCCGCGAAGGCAACCTGAAGAGCTTCTCCTGGAAGGAGCTTCCCCGAAGGATATCCCTTCGGGAGTCCGGGAGAGTTGACGAGCTTCCGTGTCGCGTTTGCTTGAAAGAGTAAGCCGGACACTAAATGGGAGAGGCGAAGCCTTTCTGTCCGTCCGCGAGCTCTGGTCACTTTCCATGAAAGACTTTGATAATTCTGCTTCCCCGAGGATACCCATCTAAACGCTATCCGGAAATCTGGATAACAAGCACAGTGCACAGAAACTGTGATACACGCACAAGAAGATTCCGGAAGAATCTTGGTTCAAGAATTTTAGTTATTTAATTATTAAATAAATAATGAGATATTTTAATATGATTAAAATATTATTATTTAAACAAAAATATGATAAATGATTAGTTGTTTTTAAATTATTTAAAATAACTAATATTATTTATTTTTAATATATATTGGATATATTAAATATATGAGATCAGTTTTTCAAGAGCGATACTTTTCAGAGATAGAAAATATATCGTAAAATCTCCCTGAGAGAATGAGAACAGTGCTACAAGCATAGGTCACTGTTCTTCACAAATTTAGGTCCAAACTTTATCAGATCTCATGTGTTGAGAATATCTGATAAATAGATTTTGCCTATTGTTTTGTATAACGAGCCCACACTCGTTCTTTGTGTGTTGAGAACATTTTGGAAGATCTTGGTGTGAGATCTCAAGGATTTTGCCATACAAAAAGATAGCAGCAAGGAAGGACTTGAGGTAATTTTTCTATTCATCTGTTTGATTCAATATATATATATATATGTATGTGAAGAAGTAGATCTAGAAATCTTGTGGAGTTAAATTAACAATTTTGATTGTTGTTCCGTTGTGTATAATCTCTGATTTGATCTATAAAAACTAACAACATTGCACACCAAGCTAGTACTCAAAAGATAACAATTGTCACTCGATCTCATTCCTGTTAAGACATGTGAACAAGAAGTTGAAACAATAGTGCAGTCAGTCTTGGAGAAAATAATCGTGCACCCTTCGTCACAAATTTGACTAACACTTATCAAGTTAGCCTTCAAACCTTCAATATAGAGAACATTTTTCAGGGGAGCTAAACCATGTAAACGCAACTTCCATCTTCCCATGATCCGATCTTTGCTCCCATCACCAAAGGTGACATATCCCAAAATGTAAGATAAAAGATTAGTGAGAAGATGCTTGTTTTTGGTCATGTGGCGAGAACACCCGCTGTCAAAGTACCATTGGTCACTGTTACAAGCCAGTAGAGAAGTATGAACCACAAGAGCCTTAGTATGAGAATTCTTCGGTCTCCATTGTTTTCTTCCAAAAAGAGAGACTTGAGGCTTATCTTTAGTGATGTTTATGATACGAGACAAGTAGAAATTCAACTTGTAACATCTTGGATGAATATGGCCCTTTTTCCACAGAAATGGCATATAGGAATAAATTTTGCTGAGGCTGGAGATTTTGTAGGAGTAGCAAGATGTGAAGGGCGAATGGGAGTCGCTTTTTGAGATGAACTTGGAAGATCTTTCTTTTTGATAGCTAGTGGTTGATTGAAACCAACTCCATGTTTCTCTCTAGCAAACTGACCAATTATCATCATGTTGTCAAATAAATATTGACCAACAGCGTATGTCTCAATGGTTTTATTAGCATAGTCCAACTTCTCCTGCATTTCTTCTAGAGCAACCCTCTTCTCTTCAATGTCCAAAGTGAGAAAATCAACTTTTCCTAACAAGTTTCTCCTTTCTTCTTCGAGTTCTCCCACTTTAACCTCCAGACTTTTAGCCTTCTTTATCATGCTAACCCACTGATTATACATTTGTTCATAGGCAGTTTGCTGGTCCAAGTCATCCTCATCACTACACACTCGATCAGAGTCAGTGCTGAACATGGTGTTTATGATGTCTTAACAGTGAAAGCAACAGAGTTTTCTTCGAAATCTGAGCTATCCTCTTCTGCAGCTTTTTGATCCTCTTCACTGTCACTCCAGGTTGTTGCCAGAGCTCTCCCCTTTTTCTTCAAAGTGTTTGCACACTTAGCCTGTATATGCCTGAAGCCTTCATACTCACGACATTGAATACCTTTTGGATTTCTCTTTTCTCCCATATGGGTAATTTTTGGAGGAAATTGGGTGGTTTTCTTGAGTTTTCTCCTCAGAAATCATTGTTGCCTTTTTTTTATATTGTTCCTCATAAACTTAGCATAATTTTTGGTCAGCAGTGCAACCTTCTCCTCATCTAAATTCTCAAGAGAATCTTCCACAAAAAGATTTTTGGCAACTTTGTGAGATAAGGCAACTCCACTAGAAACTTTTTTTTTTCTTTCTTTTCTTTGGACCACCTTTTCATAGCAAGCTCATAGTTCTGCAATGATCCAATAAACTCATCCAAATCAAGGGTATCAACATCATGGCATTCCTCAATGGAAGTAACTTTTAACTTGAACTTCCTAGGGAGAGCTCCGAGCACCTTCCTCACAAACTTGGAATCCGAATTTCACCTAGAGCAAAAGATTCATTAGTAATGTCACATAATCTAGCATGAAATTCAGTAACAGATTCATCATCTCTCATAGTTAAATTTTCAAACTCAATAGTAAGAGATCTCAATCTAGACTTTTTGACATTTTTTGTTCCTTCATTTTCCGTTTTCAACTTATCCCAAGAATCATTGGCTATTTCACAATTTGCTATAGCCTTCATTTGACTCACAGAAACAACATTAAAAATAGCATGAACTCCTTTGGAGTTCCAATTTGTCTTTTCAATCTCAGCCGTAGTCCATTTCGACACAAGCTTTTGTTTAGTGTCCTCACCATCCTTAATGGTAGGAGGAGTCCGACCGTTAACCACGGCACTCCAAACACGCTCATCCATAGTTTTGAAAAAAGCTCTCATCCGGGCTTTCCAACAAGCATAGTTGGTTCCATCAAGCATGGGGGGTCTAGTAGTAGACCCGCCTTCTTTGAAGTAATCCATCAATACAAACAGAGCAGCAAAAACAACACACACACATGCAGCCCCTAAGGAACCAACTCACATGTTAACTAGAGTAAAAGCAAGTAAACTAAATAAAGACAAGCAAGGATCAATACACAAGCTCTAGTACCAATTGAAAGTTAGTTAACTACTGCTACTCATTTTGCAGCCAACTACCCATTCAATTTATCAAATTAAAATCATATTTGAATCAAGAATAAGTGCAAGAATAATAAAAATGACACAATCATTTTTACATGGTTCAACCATGATTTCTCACAACCTACTCCATGGGACCTAGTCCAGAGGTGAAGAAAATCGACTAAAAATACTCAGAGTTGATATAGGTTACAAAACAGTAAAACAATTTGAAACTCTATTTTAATTTTTTTTACAAACAACAAATAACTCCATATTTTTGTGAAGATCTTCAAGCAACCAGCCTCCCACTGGTTTTGCAGATTGTTGGACTCCTTCCAGCTACTGCTCAAGCTCCCCTTGAGACTTAGCTTGAACTCCCTTCAAGTTTTGCACCAGAAATTTCAAGATGAATGATGAACAAACACCAAACCGCCATAGGCTAATGAACAATAAAGCTTTGAATGCTTCAGACCTTTTTGCAGAGAGTATTTCTTGGAGAAGATATTTTTTGGTTGGTCAAAAAGGTAGGTAAAACTCGGACAAAGAAAGTATAAATACTAGGACACAAAAAAGGAAAGACAACTCATCAAATCATGTGCTAAATTAAAATCACATGTTCAGTATTTCCAGTGTCTCATCATTCAAAAGCATGCCTTAACATAATATTCAATGCATGACAAAACAGATGCATTTACAATAATGATGGTAATGAAAGAAAAAGGTTAATAATTGGAAGTGGTATAGTGAAGGTGCTTATTTACTTTTTTCACACTAGCGATGGGTGTGAGTGGTGTGTCAAAACAAAAATAGATTTAACAAAGGTTGAATCCCCTTTTGAGAGTTGTTTGAATGTTTCATTTCCTTCATCAGAAATAACAGGTTAATTAAGTTTCCTTCATCGAAAATAACAAGTTAATTAAGTTCATGATCACTCTGAATATCATACAACTCAAGAGAAGTTATTATGACAATCCTATACAGCCGATCCGTGAAACAAATTTGCCGCCCAATAAAGTGGTGGTGCCTTTAAGATATCGTAACACACTTTCTTTTTAATCTAGTAACATGTGTCATCTTTTAAAGAGTGTCTATTTTTATATAATAAATAGTCATAATATTTTAACTTTATTACAGTTATGTCATTATAATTAAATAACTCAACTCACTTCTTTATTTTATTTTTTTAAGAAACTCACTTCTTTTTCTATAGTTTTCTAAGCTGAAAATAACTCATATTATTTTTTATTTTCTCTCAAATTCATTTATAATTACTATATAAATATATATATATAACAAATAACAAAAGAAATTATGGATTCAACCATATTAACTCAATGTATATATTTATTACCAAAAAAAAAGAAATAACGAGAAGAAATGAGTATAGTTACTAACTCAACAATTGATAACTCTGGAATAAAGAGTTATTTCATGTGCTTTTGAACTTATAATTGTGGAAAAATCGTGGGTGATGTTAGTTTATTTTTAGCTTTTGTAGCTAACTTTGGTGTTTTTATGATCTTAATTAAGTTTAATTATTTTTGTAGTTTTTGATAGCTAATGGGTTAAAGGTAGCAGTTTCATGGATAAATATTTGCACAAGGAATGAACTAGCATGTGAAACTATTTTAATTGAATTTTTTATGGTTGAATTATCACGTTTGCTGCAGCAAAAAAGATTTTGCTGAAGCATTTTGATCAGGAAGTTTTTGGGCACATAGAACACATGGCAAGTCAATGGGTGAGCTTGAATATTGGCTGAGGTGGCAAGGGCAGAAAGAACCAGTCAACATATGGGAGAAAAGGACAAAAGAGAAAAGAGGAACTCACGTTTAGAGAGGAGGAAGGGCACTATTGGACTTTTGGGGGCTAAAGGAGGAAACCTAGAATTGACTTAAGGAGGCATCAGCCGAAATAGGAAAGAGGCAGCCATTTTTGGAAAGAAAAACCAGCAAAAGAAAAGAGAGAAACTCATAAATCAACAAGGAAGAAGGAAGAAGTAGGATGAACAAAGAAAGCTCAAGCATCATTTTGGATTTGTTCTTTCTTCTATTCCTAAACTTTATTTTTATATTTTCTGAGTGGATTTCTAAATCAGAATGTTATGGGATGTTTTGATTGTGGATTAATGTTTATGAACTCAGGCATGAACTATTTTTAGGTGGCTTGAATTGTTGATGAACCCTATGTTATAGTTTATCAATTTCTTGGATTTTATTTTAGTAAAATCTCTCTTGTTCATTCAAGTGTGCTTATATTAATTTCTTGTTGTTGTTTGGCCAGCAATGGAAAGTTATTTAATTATGTTTAAGACTGGAAAGATTAAATGTAATGGGAAGAACTTGGATGACACAAGTCATAATCTAGGTTAGGTTATGTTAGCAAGTAACATAGGGATGTGTTATTTGCCTTGTGTAACTTTTGAGAATTAAACTTTAAATTGCATTCTTAAATCTGATTTTGCATAGGAATATGTTTAATTAGGTAGAAGAATTAATGTCATAAAATTTGGGAAAGTTTTATGAGTGTTTAAATGAATTCTTGTTAACCTGAGAGTTTTGCTAGAATATTGCTGCCGCAATCTATCTGCAATTTGTTCAGGATGATTAATATAGGGGAATTCAATAATTCAAGTCCATTTTGCAATCCATATATTTCTCTCAAATTTCTTGTTCAGTTCAGTTTTTAATCTCAGTATTTTCATCTTTTTAATATTTTGCTTAGCCTAAAAACAACCCATTTGATTTTTAGTACTTATAAGTTGTTTAGTAATTGTTTTGCTTATTTTTCTATTTTGTGATCCCTGTGGAGATGATTTACTTATCATTGTATTACTTGTGTGATTACGTGCACTTGCGTATTTAAAATCAAATATTAATTTATCACAACAATAATATAAATTTATTTATATGAATATAAATAAAGATATACACACATAGATTTACCTATTTCGCTCATGTTATTTGTTTATCTTTAAAGAATTATAGAAAAAGAAGTGAGTACCTCAAAAAAAAAAATTTTAAATAAAGAAGTGAGTTGAGATATTTAATTATAGTGGCATAATGTAATAAAGTTAAAATATTATGAATATTTATTATATAAAAATGGACACTCTTTAAAAGATGACACATGTCACTAGATTAAAAAGAGAGTGCAAAAGATAGTGTAATATAGACTCCTTAGCACTCCTCTTAGAGAGTAAAGACAATTCGTATTTACTGGAATGTCTTGAGACTCGATTACATGTTTAGATTCTATCACAACATTAGACTCTAGGTCTAATAGCTTATAAGCTTTATTATTGTAGGCATAACCAATAAAAGCACATTTTATGGCTCTTGAACCTAACTTTATTCTATTAGGTTCGTTTTTCTTGCAATATGCAAGACACCCCCACACTTTGAAATATCCTATATTGAGTTTTCTTCATTTCAATAACTCATATGGAGATATCCCATTTTTTTTCATTGGTATTTGATTAAGAACATTACTAAAGATTATGCTAATATTTATAAAAAGACTAGTATTATACCTATTCAATCAGAATTGCTGCGAAAGTGTAGTGGATATCCTATTAATTTACAAAATAACCAATGTAATTGTAAAATATTAGGATCGTGTAAAAAATTAGTAGAATAAAATCTAGAAGAAAATGAATTAGTAGACTCAATAAAAGAAATAAAACTAGACAGAGAAATAATAACAGGAAAATAATTATACGACCTAATATTTAGTAACGATATAGAACATCTAATATATAAACTAGAAAAACAAGGAATTATTAACGATAGTATGAAAAACCTAAGACAAAATGATAATCCAATATGTAAATTATTAATAAAAAATTCTGATTATAAAATAACTGGTCAAGCCATAAAATTTAATCCAACAGATATAGAAGATTTTAAGAGTTATATTGACGAATTATTAAAAAATAAATTTATTAGACATAGTGACTCACCACATAGGAGTCTTGTCTTTTTAGTAAGAAACCAAGTGAAATAAGTAGGGGAAAAAGTAGAATGGTAATAAACTATAAAAGATTAAATGATTATACTAAGACAACTCTTATAATATTCCTGATAAAGATGTTTTAATAAATAAATTACAAGTTTGTAGAGTTTTTAGTAAATTTGATTTACGAAATAAAAATGAAATCTGGTTTTTAACAAATAAAAATTAAATTAGAGAGTAAAGGCAATTCATATTTAAAGTTATCTAAATAAGGTAAATATATTTAAAAAAAATAATAAAATCATCTATATAAGGTAAATAAATTAAAAAATAAAATAATAGGTAATAAATGAGTCATAATAATTTATCATCACATATTTTAAAATTTTATATTAAAGTATTTAAATTACTCTATCAATTATGTTTTCAAAACTATAACAGAAAAATATTTGTTATCCATATTTTCCACCTATGACACGTGGTAGGGCCAAACGGGTCCATGGGCCCTCATAAGAGGCCCGAGCCCAACCAGGGCCCAGTGAACAATGAATAAGGAAACCCTGATGGCCCAGACCATACTAAGTCTAATGACGGGCAAGCATAGTGAGGGGGCCAGACTTAAGGTGCAGGCCCGCATCATCTCCCTGACCACTCTCAATCTGCATCCTCTGGGATGTAAATTGTGATGGCGAAGAATTCACTCCAGGAAACAGATCTTATCAAGTTGGATCTAGGAGAAGACACCATCATCGAGATATCTGCCTTGATAAATGAACCTGGGTCTTGGTAATTGAACCAGGACTTAGGTAAACGATCCTGGATATTGATAAATGAACTTGGACCAAACGTCTAGATAGTACAAGCCTAGTCTTCCCTGACGCTGACGTGTCCCCGAGAAATCTGAAGGTTGTTCTCCCTAACTAACTTGCAAAATGGGGTACACACGGAACGTACACTGTTCCTAGGAAATAGTATTGCCACTACTCTGACAGATCCCGTCCCCAGGATCACCTTGATTGCCCATGCGGATCATTCTGTGCTAACGTACAAAGGGAAATTGTAAGACTTGACCACGCCTAAGCCGGCGCAATGGGCCCAGATTAACAACGTCTAATTATGTTACATTCTTTGTATTATGGCTCCGTTAGCAAACAAATTATAATTACATCCTTATTGGGTCCGGATTAGTCCGGCCCAAGTAACATGACTGCTTATAAATAGGATCAATTGTGCACTGTAGCAAGGTTCCCATAATTTCTCTTGTAAGCTAAACACTGCTGAACATGCAGAAAACCTCCATTGTCAAAACTCTCGAAAGCCTAATACTGGTGACTCGTGGACTAAGGCTCATTAACGCCCCAACCACGTAAAAATTATGATTGTTCATCTCCTATCCTTTCTTACTAGCTCTTATTTTATAATATATTTATAGTTTTCGAAAAACATGGTAAACATTTTGGTTCTTTCATTGAGAGCTGAAGAAAGCTTGAATCAACCTTAATCATCTGCGAAAAATGGTGAACATTGGGCATACCGTGTTTGATCCTGCTCACTAACAATGACAAGACAATGTAGAACCATTTCAAAACCAACCACTTCCTTAAGACCAACCAAAGGAAGTGATGTACCATGGGCCTCTGCCCGACAACTCCCAGAACTTCAGGGAAGGGGTGAGTACGAGGAAATTTATTACGAGGAAGACGAAGGGGAATATGAAGATCACGAGGTCTAGAACCCCGTTGATCCTGATGAGAAGGGTGTGGATCCTAAACAGGAGGATCCAAAGGTGGTCCATTTGAGACAACAAGTCTTAGATCAAGAAGCCAGGATGGCTGAACAATAGAAGGCCATCGACCAAATGCAAGAGTCCCTCCGGGCTCTTCAGGCTTTTATTTCTGCCCAAGGATTAGCAGCCAATCCTTCCGCTGTTCCTCCCCCAAGAACGTAACCGCTTGTCCCACCTATAAGGACTGGCAGGCCCACCAACGCTGGTCCTATTCCTCCTCTGAGACAATCCCCGTAGCCCGGACCTGGTCCATCAAATCCTGCTCAAGACAAAGGGAAATCCAAGATGATCGATCCCGTCGAAAAAGCAAACCCCCAAAAGAGTGCTCCTCCCGCTCCAAAATCCAAGGCTGACCCAGGGCAATTCCCTAGGAAAGAACAAATGAATCCTGTCCCTGGAATATCCCTAGGCAGGACAATCAGGGAAGGCGCTTTTAAACCAGTGTTATCCAAAAAATTGGCATTGATGACGTGGCAAGTGATCCCTGGACACGTGGCTGACACCTGGAGGAGCTCTGCTAGTGTATCGACTATAAGATACATTATAAGTCGGAGGCGTCCCAGTCTTTCCTGCGACCAGTCTGGTCGATGGTTCCGCATACAACGTAATGTTACAACAAAGATCTTTGTAAATCCTGAAATTAACTCGCACAATCTCCTGAATATCCGATTATTCAGGAGAGAATATCTGTAACAATCTCATGTAATCACCCTTGAGCCTATAAATAGATAAAGATAGCTCAAGGGGGGGGGGGGGGGGACTTTTGGCTTTTGAATTATTTGAGACTAGAGTAATTCTACTTGAAATATTTTATTGTTCTTCAGAGGTTAGTGAAACTCATTGAACCCTTGTTCTTTGATCACTCCTTTGATTCTCATATCAATAACAATCTAAGTGGACGTAGGTCATTACCAGATCCTGGGGCTGAACCACTATAAAATATCGTGTTCTTATTACTTTTTGTCATTCGGTTCTTTTCAACGCATTCATTCACATCAAGCATATTCTGACTCCGTGTCAGTTGACCAAAATCTGGGTCAACATTCTGGTGCTTTCATTGAGAGCTTGATTTATCATTGTTGAGAAAACCAATGGCGAAAACTGCAAGGAAAGCTGGACAGGCAGCCGCCGCTGCACCATCAAACCCACCTCCTCCTCCCCCTGAAAGCGTGGCTGAGGATGAGCCACATTTAGACTTTGAGGAGGAAGAGATGGATGACACGACGCTGAAAAGTACCCTGGGAGCGTTGCAGGAAGAGCTGGCTAATCTGAGAGCCAGTCAAGAGATTGCTGCTGAAAGTTATGGCGTGGCACTAACAGAAGATTGAACGGCAACGTGCGGAGTTAAGCGAAAGGCAAGCGGAGATGGACCGCCACCAGAGCGAAGCCATGGCAGCCCTCGAGGCAGCCTTGCAACTGGCTAGGAATCAGGCCGCACCTGTCTCGCAGCCTGACCAACCTGTCAATGGGCCACCCCAGAGGGGTCCTAATCCTAGCCCACCAATCCATCCCTTGAGTCCGCAAAGGCCCGAGCAGCCTCAGGTACCTCATGACGATGTCTCGCTAGACCCTGAGGCACAGCCTCCATCCCAAGCTGGTCGCGGCAATCCCCCGCAACAGAGGCAGAATAGGACGGAGCATCAGCCTCGCATTCCTAGACGCCGTAGGGGCGATGAGCCAAACCTACCGAACAGAGGTCAATATCCTCCTGGTAACAGGAGGAACTCAGAGTTAGGCTCTGCGGTCCGGGGTCCCCCACAGCATGATAATGCACGGGGACACAACGACCAGCGCAGGCCGCCCTCTAACGTTCGGGACGTTTCAGCCAGGGATGGAAATCGAGGGAACAGTCGATCCCACCATAGCCAATCGAGGTTCAAAGATGTCCATGGGTATAATGAGGCCGACTCAGGCAAGGGAAATGCTGGTAGAAGAAATGAAGAAAGAGGTAGAGGCGACAACCAGATACCTCAAGATGACCAACCCAATGGACGGGATGCAGGGGGGCAGCCCAAGCAAAATAATGTCTTCAACCGGCTCGGGGGAAGCGAGCAGCGGAGAAGAGACGAAGATTTGAGAGACGTACTCAACGATCGCCACAAGCAGCATGGCGAGAACGTCCCCCCAACAACGGAGGCCACATCGATTCCTGTCGCTGTACAGGCCCAGATAGATGCCCTCAACCAGGCAGTGCAGCAGCTGGTCGGGGGAAGGACATCTTATATCGACCACGATAGGAGGAAAGGTACTCCGTTCATCCAGAGGATAGCTATGGCAGAAACTCCAAGCAAGTTCAAAAGGCCTACGCTTCCAAACTTTGATGGGTACGGAGACTCAGTATCTCATGTCAATAAATTTGAGATACAAATGGACATTCAGAAAGTGTCCGAAGACGCTCGGTGTAGGATCTTCCCTGCAACACTTTCTAAGGCCACGCAGGAATGGTTTTTTAAGTTCCCTCCCGCAAGCATAGTTTCCTGGGAAATGTTCGTAAGGGAGTTCTACGGACAGTTCTATGCAGGACGTGTGCATCCGACCGAAGCAAACCAACTAGTTGAAATTCGCCAGCAGGATGGAGAGTCGCTGAAGGATTACATCCAGCGTTTTATGCGAGCAGCAGTTGGAGCAAAAACAGTGGGGGACGAAGGCAAAATGATGGCCATAACTGCAAGAGTTAAGCGACGCTCCCCCCTCTGGAAGAGCCTCCGCAAGGATGGAGTTAGAACCACCCAGGAATTCTTGGACCGGGCCGATCGTTACATCAAGATCAAAGAAGCCATTGCCGACGATGGAAAGCCCTCAGGCAAGGATAAGAAGGCTGCCGAACCTGCCAAAGCCGCCAATGGGTCTAAACCTAATGGCAACGGCAAAGGCAATGGGAACGGCAATGGAAAGAATGGTGGAAAATGGCCGCACAATGAGCCTTCCACCTCCGACAATAAACGAGCCAAGGGTAACCGTTATGAACCTCAGTTCACTAACTACACTGCCCTCGTTGAGCCTCGGGGAGAGGTTTATCAGGCCACAAGTTCTAGTGTGCCTTATAAAAAACCTGGCCCCATTCGAAAGGATATTTCGAAGAGAGACACTACAAAGTTCTGTCGTTATCATAACGACTACGAACATGACACCAACGAATGCAACCAGTTGAAAGACGAAATCGAGTTCCTTATTAGACAAGGACACTTGAGAAGATACGTACGGGCCTCGGGAAATTCCCAGCAAGAAGCTCCGGGTAACAATGAGCAGGCGCCCACGCGCCAAAGCTCGCCACCCTTACAATCTGCCCCCGTGACGGGCACCTTATTGACCATTTGTGGAGGCCCACACCTCGTAGGAAATAGCGGAAAGGCCAGGGAACGATACGCTCGGACTCTGCGCCACGACCAAGACATCGAGATGATGACTGTGGAAGACCGTGCACCAAAAAAGGCTCGGTCAGACGAAAGCGAAATAACCTTCTCTAATGGAGATGCCCAACATGTTCGTTTCCCACATTCCGATCCGCTGGTCGTGGATATCCAGATGGCCAACATGATGGTGAAGAGAGTGCTGGTCGATACAGGAAGTTCAGTGAATATCCTGTATAAGTCTTCACTGGAACGCATGAAACTGTCCGTTAAGGACTTGGAGCCCTGCAACCAAACAATATACAGCTTCTCTGGTGAAGGGCTCGCCCCCACCAGATCCATCAGACTACCAGTGACGACAGATACATCGCCTGCTACCAGAACATTACTCGCTACTTTTGTAGTAGTCGATTGTCCTTCGGCGTACAATGCTGTCATTGGAAGGCCTATACTGGTTGATCTTCGGGCCGTCATCTCTATGTGGCACTTGTCCATGAAGTTCCCAACAGACACAGGGGTAGGACGCATGTTGGGGAACCAGAGGGAAGCCTGAGAGTGCTACAACGCCTCAATCACAAAGGCGAAGAACGGAACACCGAAGAGCACTACCTCGGATAGGTTGCAGATGGCAATTGATACACAAGCCCAATCCGGTGATGGAGTCACCAAATAGGGTGTTGCCCAAAGTGAGGATAGAGATCTAGATCCTCGCTTTGGGGATTTTGAAGAAAACGTTGGACCCGTCGAGGACCTGAAAGAGGTCCAACTCGACGAAAAAGACCCGACCAGAGTTGTAAAGGTCGGGAAAAACCTAGAGCCCACCACGAAGTACGCACTGGTGGAATTTTTGCGGAAGAACCAAGAGGATTTTTCCTGGTCACATAAAGACATGGCTGGGATAGATCCTGCAGTTATCAGCCATGTCCGGAATATAGACAAGACTTTTCCACCCGTGCAACAAAAAAGAAGGTTGCTCGATAAGGATAGATCAAGAGCCTTAAAAGAAGAAGTTGAAAGGTTAAGGGAGAATGGCTTCATCAGGGTGGCATTTTATCCATCGTGGGTCTCCAATCCAGTACTAGTTCCCAAGCCTAACGACAAATGGAGAACCTGTGTGGATTTTACAGACCTCAATAAAGCCTGCCCAAAGGACTGCTTCTCACTCCCAAGAATCGACAAGCTAGTCGATGCTACTGCAGGACACGAGATCCTCTCATTCATGGATGCATATTCGGGCTACAACCAGATTAGCATGCACCCCCCTGACGAGATCACACCAGCTTTCGAACCGATACGGACTTATATTGTTATAAAGTAATGCCCTTCGGACTGAAAAACGCAGGTGCGACTTACCAACGTCTAGTCAACCACATGTTTAAGGAACTGATCGGAGTAAACATGGAGGTATACGTGGACGACATGCTGGTAAAGTCTAAAAAGGAAGAAGGACATGTAAAGGATTTACAAGAGTGCTTTGATGTTTTGAACAAATACCAAATGAAGTTAAATCCCCTCAAATGTTCTTTCGGAGTTAGATCAGGGAAGTTTTTGGGGTTCATTGTAAATTCAAGAGGAATCGAGGCCAACCCCGACAAGATAAAGGCCCTGATCGACATGAAATCGCCAGAAAGGATCAAAGATGTACAAAGTTTAACTGGGAGAATCGCTGCCCTAAGTAGATTTATTTCGAAGTCGACAGACAAGTGCGTCCCTTTCTTCAATCTACTTAGGGGAAATAAGAAGTTTGAATGGACAGGAGACTGCGAGCAGGCATTTCAGGCCTTGAAAGCTCATATGGCATAGCCTCCCATCTTATCAAAGCCAATCGAAGGAGAAACTTTGTTTATTTACCTGGCGACTACTGAAGTTGCTGCTAGCGCGGTACAAGTGCGAGAGGGAGAAGGCGTACAAAAAGTAGTCTACTATGTTAGCAAGAGACTAATCGGGGTAGAATTGAGATATCCACCAATCGAGAGGTTGGCATATTGCTTAATCCTGGCCTCTAGGAAGTTGCGCCCTTACTTCCAAGCCCATCCTATCACAGTTTTAACTGACCAGTCCCTACGGCAAGTCCTCCAAAAACCAGAGGCGGCTGGGCGATTATTAAAATGGGCAGTCGATCTAGGGCAGTTCGATATAACTTATTCACCGCGAGCAGCAGTAAAGGGACAAGTCTTGGCCGATCTTATTGCAGAATTCACCGAACTCCCAGACAGCGAACAGTGCCAACAGCCTAAAGCGTCTGAGCCTCAAGACAAAGCTCCTTCGTGGAAGTTATTCACGGATGGGTCATCCAACGAATCCCACGCTGGAGCGGGAGTGATATTGATAACGCCGGAAGGGCATCGATTTCACTGCGTCATCAGGTTCGACTTCACCGCGTCAAATAATGAAGCCGAATACGAAGCGCTCCTCGCTGGATTGAGAATGGCAAAAGATATGAGCATAAAGACGCTTGATATTTACAGTGACTCACAGTTGGTCGTGAACCAAGTTCTAGGAGAATATCAAGCGCGAGGTTTAAAAATGGTGGCCTACTTAAATAAAACAAAGGACCTGCTAGCCCAGTTCACGAAGTACACCCTCCAAC
The DNA here is from genome assembly GCF_963169125.1 of Humulus lupulus. Taxonomy (NCBI): domain Eukaryota; kingdom Viridiplantae; phylum Streptophyta; class Magnoliopsida; order Rosales; family Cannabaceae; genus Humulus; species Humulus lupulus. Next base: position 77,069,218 of record NC_084796.1, read on the forward strand.
AAATACCGCGGGATCAGAATTCAAACGTAGATGCCTTAGCAAAACTTGCAAGCGCAAAAGATGCTGACACTTTGAACATTGTGCCAGTGGAAAGACTGAGTAAGCCAAGCATACAAGCGGTTGAGACCAATATGGAGATTCGAATGGTGGATACATGGATGGCACCTTACTTGGAATATCTGACGAACGGTGTGCTACCGGCAGATAGAAACAAAGCCAGAACTCTACAAAGGCGAGCCGCTAGGTACATACAGGTCGATGGTGTTATGTACCGAAGAGGATATTCAATGCCACTACTCAGATGTGTTACACCAGAAAAAGCTAAGGAACTCATGAAAGAGGTGCATGAAGGCTTCTGCGGGGATCACACTGGGGGGCAGAGTTTGGCAAAGAAAATTCTGAGGCAAGGCTACTTCTGGCTGACTATGAACGAAGAAGCGATGGAGTTTGTACGAAGATGCGATAAATGTCAAAGGTTTTTCAAGATTCCATGAGCAGCTCCAAACGAATTGAAACAGATGCAAAGCCCGTGGCCTTTTGCGGTCTGGGGGATAGATTTGATTGGATCCCTACCTACGGGGAAAGGACGAGTATAGTATGCAGTCGTGGCAGTTGATTACTTCACCAAATGGGCCGAAGCTGAACCGCTCGCTACCATCACGACCAAGAAAGTTCTTGACTTTGTCATCAAGAACATTATTTGTCGGTATGGTTTGCCATGAAAGATCGTTTCAGACAACGGAACCCAATTTGACAGTGACTTATTCACCGACTTCTGCAAAAGGCATGGAATTATTAAAAGCTTTTCTTCAGTTGCGCATCCCCAAGAAAACGGGCAGGTCGAAGCCATGAATAAAACTCTTAAAGATACCCTGAAGAAGAGGCTTGAAGATGCTAAAGGAGCATGGCCAGAGCAGCTACCTGAAGTCCGTTGGTCGTATAGAACGTCTCACCGAACAGCGACAGGTCATACCCCGTTCTCCTTAGCCTACGGATATGAGGCGATGTTGATTGTCGAATTAGATCCCCCCTCACATCGACGCCTAACATATGACCAGGACCAAAACAGCCAACTAATGATGGAGTCCCTATACTCAATTGACGAGATACGGGAGAAGGCCCAACTCCGAGTTGCTGCTTACCAGCAAAAAGTCGCCCGGTACTTTAACTCCAAAGTTAAAGAAAGAAAATTCAACGTCGGTGACTTGGTGCTACGACGAGTTTTCTTAAATACCCGCGACCCCACTGCTGGAGTACTCGGACCTAATTGGGAAGGACCTTACCAGATTGAAGAAGTCCTTCATCCAAGCACGTACAAACTTGCATGCCTAAACGGAGATCTCGTTCCACGTTATTGGAATGGAGAACACCTGCGCAAGTACTATCAGTAAACAGTCCTTTTTAAAGGACTGGCTTGTATTAAATTTTTCTTTTTTACAAGTTTAGCAAAGAGGGTTAGCCAAGCTGTATGGTTAATCGCTCGTATATGTAAGATTCTATTTTAGAATCACTCGTAAAGACATGTTTAGTCCATTTTTAATACGAGATTATAAGGGACTGTGCGCAGCCACTCATTCTTGCCAACCTTTGAAAATTTATATTTACAAGTATTTGTTCATTATGTGTGTTGTTTTGCTGTATTACAAGTACTACTTTTCCAACCAAAAAGAAATGTACGAACAGGTCATGGTCAAGGCAAGTGACCAAGGACCTAAAGCTTCTCGATCACTTGGGGGGCATATAAGGCACATCGATAGCAAAGCGTACCATGAGGTATGTAAACACATGAACAAAATGAGTGAAAGCATGCTAAGGTACTTAGAGTATTTTTCAAAATTTATATTTTGTTAAATCAAGCCAAAGTACTATGCTAAGTTCGGTCATGCGGACAGATGTTATAGTAGATGAAAATATTATAACATTATAAAGAAATCTTTTACATCGCAAGCATCACTGCTTGGATGTAACTGTTCAAATAAAAGGAAAAGTTTGCTTCCCATGCAGCAAATTCAAAAAAGATATTGTCTTTACATCACGACCCGTGGGTCGTGTAATCAAAAGAAAGAAAAAATAAAAAAAAGAAGCTCAAGAGGCATTGGGAGCAGGAGGGTCTTTATCAGCATTCTGATTGGTCGCGTCCTCAACGACTCCTTCTTCCTCTGCGCCAGCGATGCTTGGGGAAGCAGGGATCCTTGCTCTTGCCTCCTCTTCAGCCAGTTGAGCAGTGTAGCGGGCCAGCTCAGCATTCCTAACATCTTCTGAAAGATAACTGAAGTTGGCGCCCTGATTGTTTTTCCAGAAGTTGTAAAAACACCAGAGCATCGCGTTCTTATACCTTTCCAGATTTTTGGAGTTGTCAAGCTTCAGTTGCTCTACTTGGCTCTCAAGAGTAGTGATGGCCTTGTCCTTGGACTTGAGCTCCTCGCCCAGTCTCTTGCATTCGCGATATTGGACTCGGCTGGTCTCCTGATACTCCTCTCTCTGATTTATTATAGCTGCCTTCGAAGCTTCAACCTCCGATAGCTTTGTCACCGCAGCATCCCTCTGCTGAACGATCACCTCCAACTCCTTCGCATGCCTGGCCTCTGCAGCCGAAAGCTCCTCGGTTGCTTTCACTTGGTACCTCTCGATGGCCTTTGCCCGAGCCTGGTCGATAAAGGCTTGGGCACGGGTACGAGCAGCAATTGCAGACAGCAAAGCCTATGAACAAAGGAAAAAGTTAGAGCATGTAGCAAGGAAGGAAAGACAAAGGCTAGAGAGATGAAAAATGCTTACGCTGGAAATTTCGTTCAGGGTCCTGTTCAGAATTTGGTCGACCCCCATACTCTCTGCCTCAACCATTGCATCCTTGACGCGGTCGTTCCTCACGATGTGTGCAAGGCGGTCCTTGGCTGCTCGTAAGGCGCGGCTCGAGAGTTTGGCCCCAAGAGTTTCTTCCCACTTGTTTTGTTCTTTGGTGGGCGCATCCGGAGGGTTTGTCGGAGCAGGAGGAGTCTCCTTATCAGCAGGAGTCGAAGGCTGGGCAGAGGTTTGCCCTGTTGGCGTGTCCTTGGGAGGAACCTCTATTCGACCCTTCTTGGCAGGAGGTCCTTGGCTTGTTTCGCCATTATGCCTCCTAGACGACTTTCGCCGAAGCTGAGGAACTTCCTCTTCCTCCTCAGCCAGGTATAGGTCGAAGACGTTGGGAGTGGCCATATCTGCATATAAGTAAACATGTGCGAATGATAAGATAAAGGCAGATGAAAACTCTTTATCAAACGGAAAAGAAGGTCACAAAGTTAATACCCGAGCTACAACTACTGGTCGCAATACTATTGACTCTATTAGTCACACACTCACTATCTGGCACGAAGAAGTCTGGCCCTAGATTTGGAGAATATGTAAAGTTGCCCTCCTCGTCAAACAAGTGACAGGGAATTGGCAAGCTATTTAAAAGCAAAATTACTATACCATTTTCATCGGAGGATTCCCCCAAGTCCACAACCGACTCTTTTGCCTTTTGTTTCCCCTTGCCTTGGGGAGCAGAAGGCTTTTCTGCGGAAGGATTGCCCGTGGGCTCCCTGATTGTAACCCCCGTCGGCCTCCTTCGAGGAGGGGACGTGTAACGCCCTACTTCCTTAGATCCGTTACTAAGTGTGTTTAAAATCGTGCTTTCAACTCGCTAACCGAGGTTTTAATTCAAAACGTGTAACTAAGCAATAACTAAAAAGAAAACATTAGAGAAAGTAGCTTTTCATAGCTAATCATGAAAGTTTACACTTGGGATCCCAAAACATAGTTTAGAAAATATTTACAATACAAAACTGATCAGAGTCGACTAAACGACAAAATCTAAGTTCATTTACAAGCATCTCCCAAAATCCCCTAGCTGTGACAGCCAGGCTGGCCGGACATGTACACGCCGCCTCACGCCAGCTGTGCTCATGGTTGGTTGATCTTCTCTTTACCCTTACCTACACCACAGAGCATCTGTGAGCCGAAGCCCAGTAAGAAAACCCATAACAGATAACATATGCAATACACGAATCAAACATATAAACAGGCCACCAATGGCTAAACACATACGGCCTAGCCGTCCCAGGCGTTTACCAAGCCCTGGGTTCGCGGACCACGCCGTAAAGATATCCCGAGTATCCTATTAGGGACTCGCCCTGGCAACTCGCACCCCACGTGCTCAATGCCGCTCCCTGCCTCTTGCCGTTCTCGGCCTTGCACTCATCGTGCTTGACGCCGTTCCCGGCCCCACGCCGTTCCCGGCCCCACGCTGTTCCCGGTCTACACCGTTCCCGGCTCTTGCCGATCACACATATAATATCAAACACGATATAGCAACAAGCACAGAATTCAAGCATAAACAGATAAAGAGCCATGCTTTGCAATTCTAACATATAGGGCTCGGCCCTGCATATCATTTCCATTCAACACATTGGGCTCAGCCCTACACACAAGCTCTATGGAAACAGGGGTTTTCTTACCTGAGTTCCGAGCTTCCTGAGCACCGATGCCCCAAGCACAGTCCACTAACGTGAGCCTCGCCGAAATCCTAGTCACAACACATAACAATATCCGACCATCAAATTCTAACCCAACAAATAACCTCAAACCATAACCCTAACCTCCGGGACCTTGAATTCTATCAATCTGAATGATAAAATCCATCCCGAGCCTTACCCTTTAAGTTCCCAAGTCAAAAATATCATTAAAAACCTCACTGACACTAAGGGTCGCGGCCCCACCCTCTAGAGCCACGGCTAGCCTCAAAACAGAGGCTAGCTCTTCACTGACCCCCACACGGGCCGCGGCGCGCTTGAATTTTCTCAGCCTCCCATGGCTGCGCGCGCACGCGGGCCGCGGCGCTATACAGCGAACCCAGATTTCTACACCAGTTTTCCATCCCTCCTTCAAGCCAATTCCCACCAAAACCAAGCTAATATTCCTAGCTAATAACACCATCATTCCAGCTTAATTTCAACACCAAAACCCAACAGAAATCTACTCCAAAATATAACTAGAACACCCAAAAACAGCCTCGATTCTACCCACATGCAAAGCTTGAAAACACAGCTGAAACTTGAACATAACTTCCATGGAAAACTTACCTCTTGCTGAATTCAAACCCCTGATGTTGAACCTTAATCCACAAGCCTTAAGCTTCTGAGTTAACACAACTAAATCCCTTGCTTATGCTAGCTTGCACCAAGAATTCCCTATGAGTTTCCTCTTGAGTGTTGTCTTAGAAAGTGAGAGAGAGATAAGCACAAACTAACTTCAGTTCAAAGAGAAGTATGGGTCGGTTTCTCAAGGTTTCTAAACAGTTCCTTTCTTTTATTGTTTTATATAGCTTAAGTCTAAAGGTTACCTCAAGGCTCGGGGTGTCAAAACGTCCCCGAGGGCAAAAATGGCAAATTCCCCAAATATTCCCACCTAGGAATTCTATCCTCAAATATATCTCCAAATATTTATTTCTATGTCCCGATAATCTCATAACTCAACTAATTCCCGAATTACCCCTCGACTCGCCCCGAGTCCAAATCTCAGCCCCGTTGTGACTCTCTGGCTAACTGCTCCCCAGGACTGTCTCGGATCGTGTTGTATAGACATATCACACATATACAACATATATTTCATTTATCACATTTATGCCCCCAATATCCAAACGGGGCCCACATGCACATTTAACTCAATTAAACATGCATCATAATCATATATACACATAAATTCACATATAAGCAAATTAAACCACTTATTGCCCTCCAGGCACACTAATAAAGGCCCTAAGCCTGATTAGCAAATTCGGGTCGTTACAGGACGCAGGAGGTTGCTGCTCGGGAACCCCCTCGGCAGTGGCATCGGCTACCACGGGTCCTCTTGTTTCATGGCGAGGAGTCAGGAGGCCTGACAGCCTCAGGTTTTCATCAGTGACCAGGGACTTGACGCTCTTTTCTGCATCTGTCATCCTGGCCAACGCATTAGACCTCAACACCATGTCTGGTGTTAGGGTCGGACGTAACCATGGGCCTGAAAGACAAAGTATACTTTAAGAAAGATGAAGGAAATTTCGCTGATTGAAAAGTATCGACCAATAAATAGCACTTACCTCCTCGAGCGAAGGCCAAGTTGTTGCTGGTTATGTCCGGAGTAAGGAAGTACTCCTTACTGTATTGCCCCACGTCGGATATGTGCGTGGTGGCACTCAGGAATGTCCAGTTTGTCTCCTGGTGACAAAGATGGAAAAAGCCCGTCCCATACTGTTGAGGGTTGGACTTGAGGTCAAAGAGGTAATTGACCTCATAGGGGGTAGGTTCTGACCAATTTTTAAGTTTGTAATGGATATAGAGTGCGGCCAGCATTCTATATCCATTTGGAGTAATCTGGAAGGGGGCGACATCGAAATAATTGGCCACCCCCTGATAAAAAGGATGTAGAGGCAGGACAGCCCCCGCCTCTATGTGATACCGAGACCAAGCACTGTATACACCTCCGGGGAGGTTAGCCCTTTGGTCTGTAGAAGGAATTTTGAGGTTGACCCCTGTGAGAGGATACTTCCTGAGATAGTTGGCAAGCATCCTGGGAGTTACAAGGCTGGTCGGGGAGAAATACCACTCGACATCAGGCAGATTCTGATGGCAAGGGAGGGCTCTAGTTTGGATGTTAGGGTCAGGAGCAGGATTGTTTCGGCCACTTGTCGAAGGAACCCTAGCCTGTGAATCAGGCTGGGCAGGAGGGTTTGGACTATCGTCGGATTCAGGTCTTTTCTTGCCTAAGGATTTGGAACGAGCCATTTTAGAAGGAGAAGGACGAGGTCTGGAGGAAGATCTTGAAAAAGGAATCTCGTGAATTCGGTCGATCGGTTGTTCTTCGCCTTCGAGCAGCTGGGCGAGAAGATCGTCGTCGATGGGCCGTTCACCTCCCCACAAATCTAGCATCAAAGTCTGCAAACAGAAGAATGGGGAGGTGAGGATAAAGAATTTTTAAAGGCTTTTTAGAATAACGCTAGTCGAGTATAAAAGTCAAGCTTTTATACAACAACATTCTAACAAAAAGCTAAATTTTTCCACACGAACAGTTTGAGAAACGGATCAAAGGGTGAAAGCAAAAAGTTTTTCATAAAAGCTTTTTCAACTCCCCTTAGGGCGGGAAAAACCTATTTTCCAACTAGCCTAAAGATCGAATTTTTACTTCGATTTTACGTCCTAAAAGTATGATCCCAACTATTAAACTAACTCGTAACCTTTTTTGCCTACAAGACATTCTATTGACAAGCATCTCAAACCAGAAGAAGATGAACTCAAATAGTCAACATACAGAAGCATGCATTATGAAAATTTGAAGCATAAGGATTCAAAAACTTACCAAAAAGATGGTCGTGGAGATTGGTAAAGAGTCTTCGAAAATCAAGGAACTCTCGGGCTGAGTCTTGAAAATGCAGAAGAACAGTCTCCGGGAGAAGATCGAAGCTCTGGCTTTTAGGGTTTCTTGAGAAGGCAATGGCATGCGTAAAAAGAAAAAGGGAAGTTTAGAGATGTTATATAAGTTTGTCTGTGGCATTAAAAAGGTGTAATCATCAGTTTCCCTTTTTCGAAGTATGGGGAAGCGGAATAGCCGTCGAATTATTACTGGGGAACTGAAAAGTCATGATTAGACAGGAGTAGGTTGCTTTTTCCAAGAACACACGAAGGGTTCTGACACGTATGGTGGGGTTACCGAAGGGTCGTTCACTCAAAAGTTTATTTATTGCTCGTAATAAATAAACTTGGGGGGAAAATGTTATCCAAAAAATTGGCATTGATGACATGGGAAGTGATCCCTGGACACGTGGCTGACACCTGGAGGAGCTTTGCTAGTGTATCGACTAGAAGATACATTATAAGCCAGAGGCGTCCCAGTCTTTCCTGCGACCAGTCTAGTCGATGGTTCCGCATACAACGTAATGTTACAACAAAGATCTTTGTAAATCCCGAAATTAACTCGCACAATCTCTTGAATATCCAATTATTCAGGAGAGAATATCTGTAACAATCTCATGTAATCCCCCTTGAGCCTATAAATAGAGAAAGATAACTCAAGGGGGGGACTTTTGGCTTTTGAATTATTTGAGACTAGAGTAATTCTACTTGAAATATTGTATTGTTCTTCAGAGGTTAGTGAAACTCATTGAACCCTTTTTCTTTGATCACTCCTTTGATTCTCATATCAATAACAATCTAAATGGACGTATGTCATTACCAGATCCTGGGGCCGAACCACTATAAAATATCGTGTTCTTATTACTTTTTGTCATTCGGTTCTTTTCAACGCATTCATTCACATCAAGCATATTCTGACTCCGTGTCAGTTGACCAAAATCTGGGTCAACAACCAGTGCATCTGTGAACAAGGATCATGGAGAATGCAAACACAAAGACGAACTAGGAACGGTCAGTTCGGGAGATGAAACATTCCGAGTGGACTTACGAGACGGACTCAACGCTCGAAAGGAGTGTGCCCAAAAAGAAAAGATTCACCCTCGAGGAGGCGACTTGAGGAATAAACTCAACGACAAGAGGAACGAAAGAGTCCCCCTAGACGATGGAATGGCCAGGCAGTTCATGGAATAGCTGGCCACTCTCAAAAAGGTCAAAGATCGCTTGGTCCGGAAATAAGAAGGTGAAGCATCTAATTCAGAAGATGAAGAAAAAGAATCGTGCGCCAAGCACATCTTGGATGTCGTGTTACCCAAAGGGTTCAAGATGCTTGACATACCCGCCTATACTGGGAACACTGACCCTAGAGATCATTTGTCTCGCTATAATCGCATGATGATTGTAGCTCATGTCTGTGACAACGACAAATGCTTGTGTTTCTCAATCACTCTGGCTGGGCCCGTAGAAGAGTGGTGGAAAAGGCTTAAGATGGGATTGATCCAGTCTTGGTCCGGATTGCAGTCAGCTTTCCGTAAACAATTTGTGGCTGCCATAAATCTGGACATGGAAGTAAGTGCGTCGGCCCACATCAAACAACATCCCACGAAGATCGTTAAGGCTTACATCCAACGCTTCATGGAAGAAGCCTCAAAGACTAAGGTGGATGATGGACAGTGCCTAGCAGCTCTCCAGTCCGGAATCAGAGTTGGATCATCTCTCTGAGACGACATGCAATGCAACAAGGCAGCCACCCTTGAAGAATTTATAAGGAGGGCACAAGGTTTCATCAACTAGGAGGAGGCTCGAATCCAAGCCTTTGGGTGGCAGCCCACACCCTAGTCGACAATGCGAATCCATTGGAACCCTTGAGATGCCATTCATGACCCCAACTGTCTATGGGCCCACTTCGTTGGGGTATGCTCCACCTCCATTCGCCCTTTTCTCTATGTATGGGGTGGTGCCAACCTGGTATAGTGTCGCTCCCGGTGGTGCCCAACCGCCCCAGGCCAAAGCAGTTGAGGCGAGTATAAACCCCCCCAGGGAAAGAGATCGGGCAAAAGTTAGAACTGATCCAAGCCCACGAAGAAGGGAAAGAGGGGGTATGAGCCCCAATACATAGAGTTTACAAACTTGGTGGACACCCGGGAAAACATTTACCTTGCGACGGGCAATGTAGTCCATTACCAAAAACCAAATGCCATGTTTAAAGGGAGAAAGAATTCAAGGGACACTATCAAAAGGTGTGCCTACCACAAGGACAAGGGCCATATGATCGAAAAATCTTGTCACCTGAAGAACGACATCGAGAATTTTATCAAACTGGGACATCTCCACCAATGGGTTAGGATGCCAACGGGAATTTTGGGACTGCCCACAGCTCTTGGACAACTTTTGGCCCCGGGTGCACAGGTATCGTACCGAACTCCTCAGGGAGGGTACGCTCCGGATCGGGAGCACAAGCCCCTCAGAAGGGCCCAATAGTGCAATCACCTGGAGGCCCTGTGGCTCCTAGGCCCGGAATGTCGTATCCTTCTGGAACTGCGCCTCCTTGAGTAGATGGCCACATGGCCACCATATCAGAAGGCCCGCAGATGGAAAGACCATCCCAGAATGATTAAAAGAGATACCTCAGCGAGCTCGATCATGACCATGAGGTGTGCGCATTGGTCCAGACTCTGGCCCAGCGACCAAAGCTAATGAACCTTCCCATAAAATTCATGGAGGAAGATGCCTGGAACATTCACTTCTCGCATCACGACCCCTTGGTCATTGACATCCAAATTTCCAACAAACGAGCATCCCGAGTGTTGGTGGACACAGGAGCTTCGTCAATGTCCTATTCAAGCTAACCTTTACAGCGATCGGGCTAACAGAGGTGGACCTAGCCTCCTGCCCTACACAGATCTACAGCTTCAATGGGGATTCTTTGCTCCCGATGGGCAAGATCCAACTCCCCGTGACGCTGGGAAACGAGGTTCAAGGCTCGTTCAAGTACTGCACCTTCGTGATGGTGGATGTCGGAAACTTTATATAGGATCTTTATTTATTTTTATGTAGATCTAATATTAAACAAATTAATATGAGATAACATAGAATATGTTTCTAAAATTGAATTCAAAAACCAACAATGATAAGAATACTTACAGTATACGCAGCGGAATGAATGAGTCATTTCTTCAGTTTCTCTAACCCTTGTATCCTTTTTGTCGCAGAGTATTATCAAGAAATTGAACTGATCTTCTATTATCTTCACAGTCTACCAAAGTATCCTTAAAATCAACTAGACTATAGTGGGAAATTATAAACACATGAGATAGATACAGAGAGAAGAAGAGAAAAGAACAAAGAGGCTTAGAAAATGACTTATGTTTAGAGAGAATTTAAAACTATCAGAAAATCTGACCTGTGACTTATCTACTATCTGTTTTGACTTCTCTCTAAGCACTCCTTTTATAGACTCAATTAGGTAATTTATTTAATTAAAAAATCAATAAAATAATAGTCAATTAATAGTCCTAGGTCAAAATTATCGTAGGCTTTAGGCCCATGAAATTTCCCATTTGATTATAAACCCATTGGACTTAAAATCAAGGCTTGTATTATTTTCTATTGATTTAATTAATTAAATAATTATTTAAATCCTTTATCAAATTAAATATTTATAATTTGAACCTTGATTTAAACTTATTTATTAATTTAAATACCAAATTATCTTAATTAATAAATCTTCCCAAATTTCTTTTTTCTTCTCTAAATTACATAACTCTGTGAAACTATCCAAAATTGACCTGGTCAACTTTGATAATTCAAATTGATAATTAAATCAATTAATTAAGACTATCTAGATGATTTTATCCAAGGTACAATGGGGATCATGGGCCTATGAAATCAAGCTCCAATAAGTTATCATAAATCTAACAAATAAATTTACTAACTTATTATTTCCTTATGACTCCACTATATACTTGGAATTGCACTCTTGAATTCATAGAACGCCCTATAACAAATATAAATACGCTATTAATTATCCATTGTTACAAACATAATTGTCACCCAATCCTCTATAGACAGTCTACAATGAGATGGGACTAAAATATTATTTTACCCCTCATTGTATTTTATCCTTAAAACATTTAGTCCCTTGTAAATAATATTTCAGTAAGCTAATTTAATTACTGAAATGAGATCTCTATCATTTAACTCCTTGAACCAAACTAAAAGGAAACAATCGTTTCACTTCTTCATCAGAAGCAATAGATGTTCATATCTATGATTAACATTCCCACTCAATTATACTACCGAGTTCCCAAGATGTAAGTATGGGCTAGTCCGTAGGGTAAGCTGGTAACGAACAAGTCAAAGAACTCAAATAATACAATCAGTTAGAATACTAACCACTCAGAATTGAGAATGAATTAACCTATGGTCAACTATATGATATGACTAGAATAGATCATAACAGTATGTTTACTTATCTTATCAACTGTCAATATCAGTCTTGTCCGACGTAACAAATACATCCGATCTTATCTACTTTGCTAATGTTCTAAAAAGAACATAACACCACAATGTGTAAGTAAATCATATCGTAGATTGGCAAGTCAGTGTAAATCCTGTGCACTAACTAATCTCAGGACTAACTTATTTTGAACATATAATCATATTTATATTCCACTGTGATTACGTCACTATAAATACGATTAGCTATATGCTCGTGATTCAATAGAATTTTATATCAAACAAATAATCATGAAAATAAAACATGTGAGCAAAGTGATTGACCAAGTCAAAAAATGAATTCTATTCTTTTATTGATAATAAATGAAATTACAAAGAAATTGGGTTTTAATTAGGGCATAAAACCCCAACAAACTCCCACTTGCACTAATTTAAACTATTGCCTTAATTCTACTAATCCCTTCTCCTTGATATGCTTATCAAATGTAGCTTCTGGTAGTGTCTTTGTAAACAGATCCGCAAGATTGTCTTCAGATGCAATCTTCATAACCTTCATATCTCCCTGGCCACATATTCTCGTATAATGTGATACTTCCTTTCTATATGCTTACTCCTCTTGTGACTACGAGGTTCTTTCAAGTTGGCTATCGCTCCTGTATTGTCACAAAACAACACAAGCAGTTTATCCATTCTGGAATAACACCAAGATCTGAATAGAACTTCTTTAACCAGACTATTTCCTTAGCTGCTTTTGACGCAGCTATGTACTCAGCCTCCATGGTGAAATCTGAGATTGCAGACTGCTTTACGCTTCTCCATATCACAGCTCCACCCCCAAGAGTAAACACAATTCCAAAAGTAGACTTCCTGTCATCGACATCAGTCTGAAAATCTGAATGTGTAGCCTACAGGGTTCAGAACACCACCCTTGTAGACTAACATATAATCTCTAGTCCGCCTTAAATACTTCAGGATATGCTTAACTGCTATCCAATGTTCTGGTTCTGGGTTTGACTGATACCTGCTCACTACTCCCATTGCATAGCAGATATCTGGTCTAGTACACAACATAGCATACATCATACTTCCAACTACAGATGCGTAAGGAACTTTTCTCATTGCATCTTCCTCTTCAGGAGTCTGGGGAGATTGCTTCTTTGAAAGATGAATTCCATGGCAGGACGGTAGATGCCCTTTCTTGGAATTTGTCATTGAGAAACGTTCAAGCACTTTATTTATGTAAGCTGCTTGAGATAGAGCTAAAAGTTTGTTCTTTCTATCCCTAATGATCTGGGTACCTAGAACATAACTGGTTTCACCCAATTCTTCACATCTAATAATTTCTTAACATTGTTTCCAATGAGTAAGATATCATCTATATAAAGAACTAGGAATACCACTATTTGATTTTCCTTCAGTTGGTAAACACAGCAGGGCTCATCAATATTTTGTTCAAATCCATAGGTTTCGATTATTTCATCAAACCTAAGATTCCAGGAACGAGAAGGTTGGTTAAGTCCATAAATGGACCTATTCAAATTGCAAACTTTTCCTTCTTATCCAGCTACTTTAAATCCTTCTGGCTGATCCATATAAATGACTTCGTCAAGCTTCCCATTAAGAAAAGTTGTCTTGACGTCCATTTTCCAGATCTCATAGTCGAGAGCATCTGCTATGGATAGGAGGATGCGAATAGACTTGAGCATGGCTACCGGACTAAAAGTTTCCTCATAGTCCACGCCTTCTCTTTGGGTATAACCATTTGCCACTAATCGAGCTTTATAAGTCTCGATATTTCCATCAACACCTCGTTTATTCTTGTAGATCCACTTGCACCCAATGGCCTTAAAGTCATTAGGTGCTTCCACAAGATCTCAGACGGAATTTGAGTACATGGACTCCACTTCCTATTTCATGGCTTCGAGCCATAGTTCCTTTTAAGGGTTAGCCATTGCCTATTTGAAAGACGACGGATCATCATCATTAGTGTCACCTACTACCATATTGGTTTCACCTTCCAAACCATAGCAAACTGGGTTCCAAGAAACCCTCCCACTACGACGAGGCTCCATGACTGTTTGCTCAGGAACAGTGGTACTTTCTTCATTTAAATCGACCTGCGTCGGTTTGACATGAAGAGTGGGACTTTCATCATCAACTCGCGTTGATGACGATGGAACATTGGTTGGAGTCAATTCTTTAACCATCTCCTCTAAAACTACTTTCCTGCGTGGTTTGAAGTTTTGGACATAGTCATTTTCTAGAAAAGTAGCATTCGTAGAAGTAAACACTTTCTTTTCTGAATGACTATATAAAAGTCCACCCCGAGTACCTTTAGGATAGCCAACAAACATGCAAACTTCAGTTCGCAGTTCTAGCTTTCCCTCCTTTTTCCTCAGGACGTGGGCGGGACACCCCCAGATTCTATATGGCATAAATTAGGTCCACAACCATTCTAGCGTTCTAAAGGTGTTTTGGGGATTGATTTAGATGGCACGACATTGAGAATGTCGTTCGCAGTTTCAATTGCATGTCCCCAAAACGAAGTTGGTAGAGTTGAGTAACTAAGCATGCATCTAACCATTTCCAATAAAGTTATGTTCCGGTGTTCCGCTACACCATTTTGTTGCGGAGTACCTGGGGCAGTAAGTTGTGATAAAATCCCAAGTTCAGTTAAATGATCTTGGAACTGCATATCCAAATATTCTCCACCCCTATCTGATCGCAAGATCTTTAACATTTTACCTAATTGATTCTGAGCCATTGCTAGGAATTCTTGAAACTTTGAAAATGTTTCTAATTTCCTATGCATTAGGTAAAGATATGAGTATCTAGAGTAATCGTCAATGAAAGTGAAAAAATACTCAAAACCACCCCTGGCTTGTACATTCAAAGGTCCACAAACATCTTAATGAACAAGTCCAAGTGGTTCTTTGGCCCTATCACCCTTTGCAGAGAATGGACGCTTGGTCAGTTTTCCTTCTAGACAAGATTCACAGACAGGTAATTCACCTAAGGTGAGTTCCCTCAAAGATCTGTCCTTTGTAAGTCTTGGAATCCTATCATAGCCAATGTGACCTAGTCTCAAGTGCCATAAATACGTCATACTATCATTATCGGTCTTTTGACGTTTATTGGTCCTAGGTCTTGCTACTTTGAATAAATCATTGTTAAGAGCGAGGGGTTCGTTAGGTCGCAGAATATAAATCCTGTTTTCCAAACATGCAATACACAATTGTGATCCATTGTAAGAAATAGATATATCAGAACTTGTGAAAGTCGTAACAAATCATTCTAATTGCAACATGGAAACTGAAATTGAATTTCTACTAAAATCCAGAATTAAAAATACATCATTTAAAATTAAAAATTTATTTCTGAACTTCAGATGAGCTCTTCCTCTAGCTTGGACTGCAACAAACGCTCTGTTCCCAACTCTAAACTTTAAGCCGCCTTCGTCCACTTCCTCCCACGATTCAAGAAGCTGTAAAGAGTTACAAACATGGTTGGTAGATCAAGAATCAATAATCCAAATGGATTTATCATTCTCTAAAACACATGTTTCCAAGATAAATGAACTATAATCATTACCTTTGCTTTTAGCTGCTAGAAACTTGGGGCAATCTCGTTTCAAATGCCCCTTCTCTTTGCAGTGAAAGCACTTATCTTTACCTTTCTCGTTTTTCTTGTTTTTCCCCTTAGGCGTCTGTGCACTCGTCTTTGCAGGCTTGGGGTTGTTGTTT
This sequence comes from Humulus lupulus, assembly GCF_963169125.1. NCBI lineage: Eukaryota > Viridiplantae > Streptophyta > Magnoliopsida > Rosales > Cannabaceae > Humulus > Humulus lupulus. Next base: position 77,084,822 of record NC_084796.1, read on the forward strand.
TGTCCACCTTTCCTCTTGTTTTTAGCTTTCGAAGATGAAGCTTGGTTAGCTTCAGTCTTTGCTAGATCAGAAGTAACAGCAGTAGTCTTATTTTCTCCTCCTTTACTAGGTTCTCCCATGACAAACTTGATAATCTGAAACTCATTCATGAGTTGCGTCAGACCATAGTTGAGTTGATGATGAACGTGCAGACACGGTGCTATTCGACCATTCACGGTGTCATCACGTATGTGTAGAGACAGTGCTATCAAAGCATTTACGGTTCCATCACGAGCATTGACGGTGCCATCATGAACGTGCGGACACAGTGCTATTTCAGGGGATTCCTCAATCATGATGAACTCGGAGTTGTCACCAATCAACTCTATGTTGATATTCTGCTTCCAATTAAGGAAGTTTTCTCCAGTGAGTTTCTCCATCGAAAGTTGAGAAAGGATGGGAGTAGACACAGACACTACATAGCTTAAAACTATAAATTATCAATAAAATAGAAATCAATCACATTTTCTCAATAAAACTTCTATTCACACAAATTTCATGAAGTAGCACAACATATACCAAAAATATGTAAGATATGAGAAAAAATACCAAAATATTCATATCTCTATTTCTTTAGGTTTTTAACTAATCTATGATATCCTTGTCCCGGTTGGCGTGAGTCAAAAATACCACTAGTTAAATAGAGTTGTAAACTCATTTAATAATGGACACCACTATTAACAACCTACTATTCGATCAAAATACGAAAACAAAATCTCTTATTTTATGAGCTAAACTCGTGATTTCGATAATCATAGATTTAGTCCTAGTAGTCACCGTAGGGGTGAGTCTAGTAGAATTCGACCTATAATTATCTATCTTTCGAAATCTAACCTTGTCAAAATAGCTAATGAACACCTTCCTTAGGGGGGCGAATCAAAGCGCCTCAAGGCCCCATTAAGCTATTGACATTGTTAAACCAACGGTGGAGATCGAATATAATTCTTAGAACAAGCTCGTTATAAAATTAAAAATAGTATTTTTATTATTTATTTTTAGAAAATTAATAACTATGGTTTTCCAAAAAAATTAAACAGATTAAATTTTTAAAACTAAAGTCCTATAATTTCCTATTAATTCTAAAGTGTCACATTGAAAAAAATTCAATTAATTTAGAATTAATTTTTTGCTAATCAATATTTAGGTTTAACTAATATAATGAACCTATACAATTAAGTCCAACTCAGGTATATGGGCCTTAACAATTGGGCTTGTATGGAGGAGGGCTAGGTCCAGTATGTCGTTCCTACTACAAAGGCCTCCAATCTTCCATACAATGTCCAAAAGACAGGAATTTAAACCATTCGTTTTATTAATTGATTAGGTCCACTATGGTCAAGCAAAGCAAATGGGCCTTCACCAGTGAAATCACCCACAAGAAAGGAATTTAAACTTTACATTTTCTAATGGGCCCAAATAAAACCTATCATTTAATGAATATTTTATTTGGAAAAAACCATATATCTAACAAACATATGAGCCACTATATGCATCTAAGACCAATTGCAAAAATACCACATATAGTGCAAACATACATGTTATAATTGGATGAGCCTAATCATGTTACTATATGAGCAATTCTATGAATTTATGCAAAAATACCACAATTTATTTCATTTGCAAAAATACCACAATTAATTTTCTAGAATTTATCAAAAAAATTCAAATTAATTAAATTTTTACAAAAATAATCAATTTAAATGACATTTATCAACAATTAACAATAGTTAATTAAAATTTCATTTATCAACAATCAACTTTGTTTACGTTAATTTGAAAATTATATATATAAATTTAATTTAAATAGGGTTTATTAACAATTAACCAAAGTTAATTTAAATCTCATTTATTAAAAAAATATTTTATTAATTGGCTGAACAAAATGATATTTTCAAAATTTAACCAATTTTAAATTTTAAAATCAATATCTTAACTATTTTTCAAAAAAAAAATATGTTTTGTTTTTACAACTATTAGCTAATATTTTAACCATTTAAAAAAAAATTAATAGTTATATCAACCCTAAAATATCTCAAAACAGTTGATCAAATTCAAATATCCATAAAAATATCTAACTAACAATATTCAAATTTCAAATAATTTAAATATTAAAAATTATAGAATAAAAAGATATTTATATTTCCAAATAAAGATTTAATAAAAATATCCAGAATTTAAAAGAAAATATCTTAAATATCTAATATCTTAATTCTAATATTTTAATATATTCAAATATTTAAAATTAAGTTGTTAGTCTATTTTTAAATTTGAATTTGAATCTTTGTAGAAAATATCTAATTATTTAAATCTCAACTAACAAAAATATCTTATATTAAAAATCAATTTTAAAGATAAAACAAATCTTATATATTTTTTTTAAATGTAAATAATTTATTTTCTCAATTTTTATTTTTCTTTAATTTTTTAAAAAAAATTAGATGAACAGTACCACGGTACTGTTCATCGTGTGTGGCTGGCTGGTGCATGCAGGCAGTGCGCGCGCGCATGCCTACTAGAGGAAAATTTTTCCAAAATTTTTTTGAGCAATTTTTCAAACCAAAATCATTTTCTAATTAATTTTTAACATGTTTTACACAAAATAAAGCATATATAAAAATTAATAGTATTGAAAACACTACAAAAAAACCTAAAATTTGCTAATAATCACACAAAATCAATATGCTTCATAAAAACATGAAAATCCATCTAATTATTCAAACACATCAAATAATCTAATTTTTAACATGTTCATGCATGAAAATAAAGATTACCAAAGTCTCTGAGATCAGTCTCTGATACCAGTTGTCGGAAACTTTATACAAGATCTTTATTTATTTTCATGTAGATCTAATATTAAACAAATTAATATGAAATAACCTAGAACATGTTTCTAAAATTGAATTCAAAGAGAAACAATGATAATAATACTTACAGTATACGCAACGTAATGAATGAGTCCTTCCTTCAATTTTCCTAACCCTTGTATCCTTTCTGTCGCAGAGTATAATTAAGAAACTGAACCGATCTTCTATTATCTTCACAGTCTTCCAAAATATCCTTAGAATCACCTACATTAGAGTGGGCAATTCTCAACACATGAAATAGAAGAAGAGAAAAGAACAAAGAGGCTTAGAAAATGACTTGTGTTTAGAGAGAATCTAAAACTATTAGAAAATCTGCTTGTGACTTATCTACAGTCTGTTTTGACTTCTCTCTAAGCACTCCTTTTATAGGATCAATTAGGTCATTTATTTAATTAAAAAATCAATAAAATAATAGTCAATTAACAGCCCTAGGTCGAAATTATCATGGGCTTTAGGCCCGTGAAATTTCCCATTTGATTATAAACCCATTTGTCTTAAAATCAAGGCCTGTATTATTTTCTATTGATTTAATTAATTAAATAATTATTTAAATCCTTTATCAAATTAAATATTTATAATTTGAACCTTGATTTAAACTTATTTATTAATTTATATACCAATTTATCTTAATTAATAAATCTTCCATAGTTTCTCTTTTCTTCTCTAAATTACATAACTCTGAGAAACTATCCGAAATTGACCTGGTCAACTTTGATAATTCTAATTGATAATTAAATAAATTAATTGAGACTATCTAGATGATTTTATCCAAGGTACAATGGGGACCATGGGCCTATGAAATCAAGCTCCAATAAGTTATCATAAATCTAACAAATAAATTTACTAACTTATTAATTCCTCGTGACTCCACTATAGACTCGGAATTGCACTCTTGAATTCATAGAATGCTCTATAACAAATATAGATACGCTATTAATTATCCATTGTTACAACCATAATTGTCACTCAATCCTCTATAGATAGTCTACAATGAGATGGGATTAAAATAATGTTTTACCCTTCATTGTATTTTATCCTTAAAACACTTAGTTCCTTGTAAATGTTATTTCGGTAAACTAATTTAATTACTGAAATGTGATCTCTATCATTTAACACCTTGAACCAAACTAAAAGGAAACCATTGTTTCACTTCTTCATCAGAAGCTATAGATGTTCATGTCTATGATTAACACTCCCACTCAATTATACTACCGAGTTCCCAAGATGTAAGTATGGGCTAGTCCGTAGGGTAAGCTGGTAACGAACAAGTCAAAGAACTCAAATAAGACAATCAGTTAGAATACTGACCACTCAGAATTGAGATTGAATGGACCTATGGTCAACTATATGATATGACTAGAATAGATCATAACGGTATGTTTACTTATCTTATCAACTGTCAACGTTAATCGTGTCCGATGTAACAAATACATTCGATCCTATCTACTTTGATAATGTTCTGGAAAGAACATAACACCACAATGTGTAAGTAGATCATATCATAGATTGGCAAGTCAGTGTAAATCCTATGCACTGACTATTCTTAGGACTTATTTTGAACATATAATCATATTTATATTCCACTGTGATTACATCACTATAAATACGATTAGCTATATGCTCGGGATTTAATAGAAGTTTATATTAAATAAATAATCATGAAAATAAAACATGTGAGCAAAGAGATTGGCCAAGTCAAAAAATGATTTATATTCTTTTATTGATAATAAATGAGATTACAAAGAAATTGGGTTTTAATTAGGGCATAAAGCCCCTACAGTGGATTGCCCACTGCGTGCAACGTGATATTTGGATGCCCCGCTCTAGTTGACTTCAGCACCATCACCTCCATCCGCCATCGATGCATGAAGTTCCCGTGTGATAACGGCGGAGTAGGAATTGTATGGAGAGATCAGAAGAGCGCCCGGAAATGTTATCATGTCTCCGCCTGACCAATCTTCATGGTCCGCGAAGAGCCTCTCGAAATGGAAAACGCTGATCCAATCCCACCACCTCTGCCAACACCGAGGGTGGTCCAGGAGGATGAAGAATTGGGTCTGTGAATACAGGTGGATAGGGAGTTAGAGCCCATGGGGGAGGTTGAGGAGGTGTGCATCAGTGACACCGACCTGATCAAAGTAATCCGAGTAGGGAGAAACTTGAACTTGGACGTTAGGGCTGCCATAATTGCCTGAGTGAAAGAGAACCAGGACATCCTGGTTTTCTCTCACTCAGAAATGACCGAGATCGACCGCAACGTCATATGCCACGCCCTGAACATTGACGAAAATGCAACTCCTGTCTGTTAGAAGCGAAGGCCCCTTGGCGCGAAAAGGGCGAAGGCCCTCAAGCTAAAAATCGAGAAGTTGTCCTCGATCAACTTCATCTGGGAAGCCTTATATCCTGTTTGGCTGGCCAATCTAGTGATGGTGCCAAAGCCAAACAGAACGTGGAGGACTTGCATCGACTTCATAGACCTTAACAAGGCATGACCCAAAGATTGATTCCCTCTGCCTCGAATTAACCAGATAGTGGATGCCACATCTGGGTTTGAATTGTTAAGTTTCATGGATGCTTACTCTGGCTACAACAAAATCTTGATGCATGTAGCAGACCAGGAACACACCAGTTTCCAGACTGACAAGGGTGTATACTGCTACATTGTCATGTCCTTTGGGCTAAAGAATGCTGGGGCCACCTACCAAAGACTAGTCAACAGGATGATCCGGAACCAACTAGGGAAGAACATGGAAGTCTATATAGACGACATGTTCCTCAAGTCCTGGATTTCGGCCCAACACGCGGACTGTTGGGGTTTTATGCCCTAATTAAAACTCAAATTCTTTGTAATCTCATTTTATTATCAATAAAAGAATAGAAATCATTTTTTGACTTGGTCAATCACTTTGCTCACATGTTTTATTTTCATGATTATTTGTTTAATATAAAATTCTATTAAATCCCGAACATATAGCTAATCTTATTTATAATGACGTAATCACAGTGGAATATAAATATGATTATATGTTCAAAATAAGTTAGTCCTAAGATTAGTCAGTGCACAGGATTTACACTGACTTGCTAATCTACGATATGATCTACTTACACATTACAGTGTTATGTTCTTTCCAGAACATTAGCAAAGTAGATAAGATCGGATGTATTTGTTACATCGGACATGACCGATATTGGCAATTGATAAGATAAGTAAACATACGGTTATTATCTATTCTAGTCATATCATATAGATGACCATAGGTCAATTCAATCTCAATTCTAAATGGTTAGTATTCTAATTGATTGTATTATTTGAGTTCTTTGACTTGTTCGTTACCAGTTTACCCTACGGACTAGCCCATACTTACATCTTGGGAACTCGGTAGTATAATTGAGTGGGAGTGTTAATCAAAGATATGAACATCTATAGCTTCTGATGAAGAAGTGAAACGATGGTTTCCTTTTAGTTTAGTTCAAGGTGTTAAATGATAGAGATCTCATTTCAGTAATTAAATTAGTTTACTGAAATATCATTTACAAGGAACTAAGTGTTTTAAGGATAAAATACAATGAGGGGTAAAACGGTATTTTAGTCCTATCTCATTGTAGACCGTCTATAGATGATTGAGTGACAATTATGGTTGTAACAATGGATAATTAATAGCGTATCTATATTTGTTATAGAGTGTTCTATGAATTCAAGAGTGCAATTCCGAGTGAGTCACGAGGAATTAATAAGTTAGTAAATTTATTTGTTAGATTTATGATAACTTATTGAAGCTTTAATTCATAGGCCCATGGTCCCCATTGTACCTTGGATAAAATCATCTATATAGTCTCAATTAATTGATTTAATCATCAATTAGAATTATCAAAATTGATCAGGTCAATTTTGGATAGTTTCACAAAGTTGTGTAATTTTGAGAAGAAAAGAGAAATTATGGCAGATTTATTAATTAAGATAAATTGGTATCTAAATTAATAAATAAGTTTAAATCAAGGTTCAAATTATAAATAATTAATTTGATAAAGGATTTAAATAATTATTTAATTAATTAAATCAATAGAAAATAATACAGGCCTTGATTTTAAGTCCAATGGGCTTATAATCAAATGGGAAATTTCACGGGCCTATAGCCCATGATAATTTCGACCTAGGGCTTCAAAATGGCTGTTATTTTATTGATTTTTTAATTAAATTAAATGGTCTAATTGAGTCTATAAAATGAGTGCTTAGAGAGAAGTCAAAAGATAACTCACAAGTCAAATTTTCTGATAGTTTTAGATTCTCTCTAAACACAAGTCCTTTTCTAAGCCTCTTTTTTATTTTCTCTTCTTCTCTCTATATCTATCTCATGTGTTGAGAATTTCCCACACTAGTCTAGGTGGTTCTAAGGATACATTGGAAGATTGTGAAGAAAATAGAAGATCAGTTCAGTTTCTTGATAATACTCTGCGACAGAGAGGATACAAGAGTTAGAGATACTGAAGGAATGACTCTTTAATTCCGCTGCGTATACTGTAAGTATTCTATTCTTTGTTTCTCTTTGAATTCAATTTTAGAAACATGTTTTAGGCTATCTCGTATTAATTTGTTTAATATTAGATATACATTCAAATAAATAAAGATCATGTATAAGCTAATCTAACACGGACAACCTGGCAGAAGCATTTGTCATTATTTCGAAGTATGGGATGAAGCTAAATCCCAAGAAGTGCACTTTTGGCGTGGCATTCGAGAAGTTTATGGGCTTCATCGTAAGCTCAAGAGGGATAAAAGCCAACCCGGACAAGATCAAAGCACTGATCGACATGCCGTCACCATGAAAACACAAAGATGTTCAAAGCCTGACGGGAGGAATAGCAGCTTTGAGCCGCTTTGTGTCGAAGTCCACGGAAAACTGCATCCCGTTCTTCAACATACTTCGCAAAAACTAGAGGTTCGAATGGACAACCAAATGTGAAGAAACCTTCCAAAAGTTGAAGGAACATCTGGCCCAAGCGCTAATCATGTCGAAATCGGTGGACGGGGAACCACTATACATGTATTTGGTAGTGTCAAAACACGCCATCAGTGCTACATTAGTGCGAGAAGAGGGAAAGGTCCAACTCCCGGTCTATTACATAAGTAAAAGGTTGCTGGGCGTAGAGTCCAGATACCTTTTAATTGAGAAATTGACATTTTGCTTATTGGTCGCTTCCAGGAAGTTAAGGCCTTACTTTCAGGCCCATGCCATCAAGGTACTCACGAACCATCCCCTACGACAAGTATTATAGAAACCTAAGTCATCGGGAAGACTTTTGAAGTAGGCCATGGAACTGAGCCAGATCGATATCGCTTATGTCCCCAAAATCTCCATCAAGGGACAAGCCCTGGGCGATCTCGTTCTGGAATGCACTGGGAAAATCGAGGACAAAGAACCCATCGATCCCATAATGCCCTTTTGGAATATCTACATGGATGGTGTGTCCAATAAGAATGGGGTTGGGGTGTAATCATCCCAATATCCCTTCAAGGTCACCAGCTGCAAAGTGCCCTACGCTTCCAGTTCGAAGCGTCGAACAACAAGTCTGAACACGAGGCCATGCTGGCCGGATTACACTTGGCCCAAGAGTAGGGGCAGAGAACATTGAAATCCACAGCGACTCCTAGATGGTGGTCAAGCAGATTTTGGGAGAATACCAAAGAAAGGGGGAAAAGATGGTCGCCTATGTGGTGCGAACCTGGGAGTTACTCCAATATTTCAATAGATACTTCATCCGTCTGATCCCCAAGGAACAGAACGTGTTTGCAGACACGCTGGCAAAGTTGGCCATGGATGTTGAAGGAGAACTCTCCGGGGTAGTCTCGATCGACCATCTACCCGCGCCAGTATTCAAACTCCCGCAATCGTCAACACCATTAATTACACTACATCTTGGATGGGCCCTCTCATCCAGTATCTAACCATTGGGGAATTTACCGCGGATAGGGCTGCCGCCAGGAAACTTCAGTACCAGGCTCCTAAATATGTCATGATGGATGGAAAACTCTATCCCAAGGGTTTTTCCATGCCCTATCTTCGTTGCGTATCCAGGACTGAAATGAGCGCAATCATGCACGAAGTGCACGAAAGCTTTTGCGGAGATCACACAGCTGGACTCAACTTGTCCAAGAAGATCCTCAGGCAAGGATATTTCTAGCAAACAATGAAGAAGGACTATGTAGATTACGTCTGCAAGTGCGAACAATGTCAAAGGTACGCGAAGATACTGCGAACCCCTCCAACGGAGAAAACCCTGATGACCAGTCCCTGGCCTTTTGCAGTTTAGGGAATTGATTTGGTAGGATCCCTCCCGACCAGGAAGGGTGGAGTAAAATACGCAATCGTAGTCATCGACTATTACACCAAGTGGGTTGAGGCAGACCCAATGAGTACCATCACCTCCAAAAAGGCCCTGGACTTCATCATCAACAACATTGTGTGTCGATACGACCTCCCTCACAAAATCATGTCTGATAATGGGAAGCAATTTGATAGCGTCCATTTCACCGACTTTTGTGAAAGACATGGCATCATCAAAAGCATCTCCATAGTCGCAAGGCCTTAATCAAATGGGCAAACAGAGGCCGTGAACAAGATTTTGAAGGGAACACTAAGGAAAAGCTACAAGCCTACAAGAGCAAGTGGCCGGAAGAGTTGCCCCACGTCCTATGGGCGTACCGGACCACAGAAAGAGCATCTACCAGACATACTCCCTATTCAATGATGTGCGGATGCGAAGCAATCATCCCAGTAGAAATAGTCGTCCCATCTCACAGATGAGATACGTATGATCCTGTCCAGAACCATGCCTTACTCCAAAAATCCCTGGATCTTATCGAAGAGATTTGGGAATAATCACAAGTGCAGCTGAAGATGTATCAAGGAAAGATCGCAAGGTACTTCAACTCAAAAGTTAAGAGCCAGAGGTTCAGAACCGGCGATCTAGTCATGCGAAGAGTCTTCCCTGCATCTCAAGATCCAGGAGTGGGGGTTCTATGACCAAACTGGGAAGGACCCTATGAGATCCAGAATGAAGTATGTCCGGGAACATATCGTTTAAAACGGCTAGACGGAACAGAGGTCCCAAGGGCCTGGAATGCAGAACACCTCTGCCGGTACTATTAGTAGTCAGGAAGATCTAATTCTGCCCTTCTAGCATTTTTAATTTCAAGTAATGTATGCCCCAAGGCCATTTATTTTTAATAAAAATAGTGTGGACAAAACACCATAAGAAATGTTGTAAGAAAAGAAAAGGTTCAAGTCCGTCTTTAATTTTTTCACGAACAAGTGACCTAAGACTACACTATTTTGGTCACTTGGAGGGTAGCACCATCTATACAAGTCCAGAATTAAAAAAACAAAAAAATCCAAATCTTGGAGCTTAGTCCTGATCCAGACTCGTATAGACTAGGGGTTCAAAACCCAACTCTCAGCAAAAAAAGTATGCAAGGCTCAAAGCCAAGTCCTAACCCAGATCCGTGTGGTCTGGGGGGTTCAACCAAAAAAGAGATGCAAGGCTCAAAGTCCAGTCCTAGCCCAGAACCATATTGTTTGAAAGGTTCAAAACCCAACTTGTAATGACCCAAATTTGCTAATAGCGCTTAGGGCCTTGATTAGCGTGCCTAGAGGGCAATAAATGATTTAATATGTTAATATGTGAATTTATGTGAATATGTGATAGAGATGAATGTTTAGTTGAATTAAATAGGCATGTGGGCCCCATTTGGATATTAGGGGTATGACTGTGATTTTAGCCCGTTGAGGGTATAAATGTGATAAATGCGATATGTATGTGATTTATTTGTGCAGCACGATCCGAGACAGTCCTAGGGAGCGGTTATCCAGAAAGTCACAACGGAGTGAAGAATCCGACTCAAGGCAAGTCGAGGGGAATTTGGGGTATTAGATGTGTTATGGGGTTATCGGGTTATGGAAATAAATATTCTGAGATATATTTGAGGTTAGAATGTTTAGGAGGGAATATTGGGGAAATTTACCATTTTGCCCTCGGGGACGTTTTGGTACCCCGAGCTTTGAGGTAACCTTAGAGTTTAAGTTAAATAAAACAAAAGGAAGGGAAACACTCAGAAACTTATAGAAACCGACCCAAGTATTCTCTCTTCACTCTCTTTATTTTCTCTAAGGCATATCAAAGGAAAAATTGTGGTGGAAGCTAATCAAAACAAGGAATTGAGCTGGGGAATCTTTGGAGCTAGAAGTCTGAGGCTTAAGGACCAAATTCAGAGACTAAGTTCAGCAAGGGTAAGCTTTAAATTACAGGTTTTAGCTTGAAGTTTCTGCTGGTTTTCTTAGAATATGCATGTAGTTGGGTGAAGGATTGATTTTGGGTTTTATGAGATTTTTGGTTTAAGTTCTTGTTAGGTTTTGCTGCTGTGATTGTCTTAAGACTTCTGTGATTAATGTTTGGATTGTTAGGTTGAATTTTAAGGATGATTGGTTGGGTTTTAGAAGAGAAAATGGAGGATTTTTCTGGGTTCGAAGGGTTGGGTCGCGACATTGTTCTTGCTGAGCCGCGGCCCTGCGAAGCATTTGGGTGGCCTGGAAGAAGGGTCGGCCACGACATGCTCTAGCTAGGGCTGCGGCGCGCATGCTCTGTTTTGAGTGTGCTCTCGGGTTTGGGGGCGGGCCACAGCATGGCCCCATAGGGCTGCGACTCTTAGTGCTAGTTTGTGTTTTTAAATGTGTTTAGGCTTGGGAATCAAAGGCTAAGGCTTGGGATGGATTTTATCACCCGGATTGATAGAATTCAAGGTCCCAGAGATTAGAGTTATGGCTCAAAGTTATTTAATGGATTATAACTTGATGGATGAATATTGTTAATGCGTTGTAACTAGGGTTTTGGCGAGGCTCAAGTTAGGGGACTGTGCTCGGGATATCGGTGCTCGGAGAGCTCGGGACGCAGGTAAGAAACCCATGTTCCCATAGAGCTTGTATGCAGGGCTGAGCCCAATATGTCTGAATTGCAGGGCGTAGCCCTTTGGTTGAATTTGTTAGTGTTCAGTATTTGTTTATTATGCTATGAATGCTATTGTGTAAATGTTCGGCAAGAGCCGGGAATGGCGCAAGCCGAGGTCGACAAGGGCCGGGAACGGCGTTGGGCACGTTGATTGCGAGGCCGAGTACGGCAAGGGGCCGGGAGCAGCGTTGAGCACGTGGAGTGCGAGTTGGCAAGGCGAGACCCTAAAGGATACTTGGGATATCCTCACAGTGTGGACCGCAAACCCAGGGCCTGGTAAAGCGCCTGGGACGACTTGGCCGTATGTATTTAGCCTATTGATGGCCTGTTTATATGTTATGTGTTTGTTCTGCATATGTTATTTGCTTGTGGGTTTTGTTGCTGGGCTTCGGCTCACGGGTGCTCTATGGTGTAGGTAAGGGCAAGGAGAAAGTCAACCAACCATGAGTATTACAAGCTTGAAGCGGCGTGTACATGTTTGGCCTGCCTAGCTACCACAGCCAGTGGATTTTGGGAGATGATTGTAATAAAACCTAGATTTTGTTGTCTAGCCGACTTGGTTTGTACATATATGTTGTAAATATTTCTAAACAGTATTTTGGGATCCCAAGTGTCAAACACTTTATGATTTTCAGTAAATGGAATTATTTTCAAGGTTTATAACTCTGCTTATAGCTTAATTACACTTTTTGACCTTGTTATCCAAAAAATTGGTATTGATGACATGGCAAGTGATCCCTGGACACGTGGCTGACACCTGGAGGAGCTCTGCTAGTGTATCGACTAGAAGATACATTATAAGCCGGAGGCGTCCCAGTCTTTCCTGCGACCAGTCTGGTCGATGGTTCCGCATACAACATAATGTTACAACAAAGATCTTTGTAAATCCTGAAATTAACTCGCACAATCTCCTGAATATTCGATTATTCAGAAGAGAATATCTGTAACAATCTCATGTAATCCCCCTTGAGCCTATAAATAGAGAAAGATAACTCAAGGGGGGGACTTTTGGCTTTTGAATTATTTGAGACTAGAGTAATTCTACTTATTGTATTGTTCTTCAGAGGTTAGTGAAACTCATTGGACCCTTGTTCTTTGATCACTCCTTTGATTCCCATATCAATAACAATCTAAGTGGACGTAGGTCATTACAAGATCCTGGGACCGAACCACTATAAAATATCGTGTTCTTATTACTTTTCATCATTACATTCTTTTCAACTCATTCATTCACATCAAGCATATTCTGACTCCGTGTCAGTTGACCAAAATCTGGGTCAACATTATGGTGCTTTCATTGAGAGCTTGATTTATCATTGTTGAGAAAACCAATGGCGAAAACTGCAAAGAAAGCTGGACAGGGAGCCACCGCTGCACCATCAAACCCACCTCCTCCTCCCCCTGCAAGCGTGGCTGAGGATGAGCCACATTTAGACTTTGAGGAGGAAGAGATGGATGACGCGACACTGAAAAGTACCCTGGGAGCGTTGCAGGAAGAGCTGGCTAATCTGAGAGCCAGTCAAGAGACTGTTGCCAAAGTTATGGCGCGACAGCAACAGGAGATTGAACAGCAGCGCGCAGAGTTAAGGAAAGGCAGGCGGAGATGGACCGCCGCCAGAGCGAAGCCATGGCAGCCCTTGAGGCAGCCTTGCAACTGGCTAGGAATCGGGTCGCACCTGTCTCGCAGCCTGACCAACCTGTCAATGGGCTACTCCAGAGGGGTCCTAATCCTAGCCTACCAATCCAGCCTTCAAGCCCACAAAGGCCCGAGCAGCCTCAGGTATCTCATGACGATGTCTCGCTGGACCCTGAGGCACAGCCCCCATCCCAAGCTGGTCACGGCAATCCCCCGCAACAGAGGCAGAATAGGACTGAGCATCAGCCTCGCAGTCCTAGACACTGTAGGGGCGATGAACCAAACCTACCGAACAGAGGTCAGTATCCTCCTAGTAACAGGAGGAACTCAAAGGTAGGCTCTGCGGTCCGGGGTCCCCCACGGCATGATAATGCCTGGGGACACAACGACCAGCGCAGGCCGCCCTCTAACGTTCGGGACATTTCAGCCAGGGATGGAAATCGAGGGAACAGTCGATCCCACCATAGCCAATCGAGGTTCAGAGATGGCCATGGGTATAATGAGGCCTACTCAGGCAAGGGAAATGCTGGTAGGAGGAATGAAGAAAGAGGTAGAGGCGGGAGCCAGATACCTCAAGATGACCAACCCAATGGACGGGATGCTGGGGGGCAGCCCAGGCAAAATAATGTCTTCAACCGGCTCGGGGGAAGTGAGCAGCGGAGAAGAGATGAAGATTTGAGAGACGTACTTAACGATCGCCACGAGCGGCATGGCGAGAGCGTCCCCCCAGCAATGGAGGCATAGTGATTCTTGTCGCTGTACAGGCCCAGATAGATGCCCTCAACCAGGCAGTGCAACAGCTGGTCGGGGGAAGGACATCTTATATCGACCACGATAGGAGGAAAGGCACTTCTTTTTTCCAGAGGATAGCTATGGCAGAAACTCCAAGTAAGTTCAAAATGCCTACGCTTCCAAACTTTGATGGGTACGGAGACCCAGTATCTCATGTCAATAAGTTTGAGAAACAAATGGACATTAAGAAAGTGTCAGAAGACGCTCGATGCAGGATCTTCCCTGCAACACTTTCTGAAGCCGCGCAAGAGTGGTTTTTTAAGTTCCCACCCACAAGCATAGTTTCCTGAGAGATGTTCGTAAGGGAGTTCTATGGACAGTTCTATGCAGGTCGTGTGCATCCGACCGAAGCAAACCAGTTGGTTGAAATTCGCCAGCAGGATGGGGAATCACTGAAGGATTACATCCAGCGTTTTATGCGAGCAGCAGATGGAGCAAAAATGGTCGGTGACGAAGGAAAAATGATGGCCATAACCGCGGGGGTTAAACGTCGCTCCCCCCTCTGGAAGAGCCTCCGCAAGAAAGGAGTTAGAACTACCCAGGAATTCTTGGACCGAGCTGATTGCTACATCAAGCTCGAAGAAGCCATTGCCGAGGATGGAAAGCCCTCAGGCAAGGGTAAGAATGCAGCCGAGCCCGCCAAAGCCGCCAATGGGTCTAAACCTAACGGCAACGGCAAAGGTAGCGGGAACAGCAGCGGCAATGGAAAGAATGGTGGAAAACGGCCGCACAATGAGCCTTCCACCTCCGATAATAAACGAGCTAAGGGTAACTGTTATGAACCTCGGTTCACTAACTACACTGCCCTCGTTGAGTCTCGGGGAGAGGTTTTTTAGGCCACAAGTTCTAGTGTGCCTTATAAGAAACCTGGCCCCATTCGAAAGGATATTTCGAAGAGAGACACTACAAAGTTCTGTCGTTATCATAACGACTACGGACATGACACCAACGAATGCAACCAGCTGAAAGACGAAATCGAGTTCCTTATTAGACAAGGACACTTGAGAAGATACGTACGGGCCTCGGGAAATTCCCAACGAGAAGCTCCGGGTAGCAACGAGCAGGCGCCCACGCGCCAACGCTCGCCACCCTTGCAGCCTGCCCCCGTGACTGGCACACTCTTAACCATCTGTGGAGGCCCGTACCTCGCGGGAAATAGCGAAAAGGCCAGGGAACGATATGCTCGGACCCTGCGCCACGACCAGGACATCGAGATGATGACTGTGGAGGACCGCGCGCCAAAAAAGGCTCGATCAGAGGAAGGCAAAATAACCTTCTCCGATAGCGATGCCCAACACGTCCGGTTCCCACATTCTGATCCGCTGGTCGTGGATATCCAGATGGCTAACGTGATGGTAAAAAGAGTGTTGGTCAATACAGGAAGCTCGGTGAATATCCTGTATAAGTCTTCGCTGGAACGCATGAAGCTGTCCATTAAGGACCTGGAGCCCTGCAACCAAACGATATACGGCTTCTCTGGAGAAGGACTCGCCCCCGCCGGATTGATCAGACTCCCAGTGATGACAGGTACAGCGCCTGCTACCAGGACATTACTCGATAATTTTGTAGTAGTCGATTGTCCTTCGGCGTACAATGCCGTCATGGGAAGGCCTATACTTGTTGGTCTACGGGCCGTCGTCTCTATGTGGCACTTAGCCATGAAGTTCCCGACAGACGCAGGGGGTAGGACGCGTGTTGGGGAACCAGAGGGAAGCCAGAGAGTGCTGCAACGCCTCAATCACAAAGGCGAAGAACGGAACACCGAAGAGCACTACCTCGGATAGGTTGCAGATGGAAATTGATACACAAGCCCAATCCGGTGATGGAGTCACCAAATAGGGTGTTGCCCAAAGTGAGGATAGAGATCTAGATCCTCGCTTTGGGGATTTTGAAGAAAATGTTGGACCCGTCGAGGACCTGGAAGAGGTCCAACTCGACGAAAAAGACCCGACCAGAGTTGTAAAGGTCGGGAAAAACCTAGAGCCCACCACGAAGTACGCATTGGTGGAATTTTTGCGGAAGAACCAGGAGGTTTTTTCCTGGTCACATAAAGACATGGCTGCGATAGATCCTACAGTTATCAGCCATGTCCTGAATATAGACAAGACTTTTCCACCCGTGCAACAAAAAAGAAGGCTACTCGATAAGGATAGATCAAGAGCCTTAAAAGAAGAAGTTGAAAGGTTAAGGGAGAATGGCTTCATCAGGGTGGCATTTTATCCATCGTGGGTCTCCAATCCAATGCTAGTTCCCAAGCCTAACGGCAAATGGCGAACCTGTGTGGATTTTACAGACCTCAATAAAGCCTGCCCAAAGGACTGCTTCCCACTCCCAAGAATCGACCAGCTGGTTGATGCTACTGCAGGACACGAGATCCTCTCATTCATGGATGCATATTCGGGCTACAACCAGATTAGCATGCATCCCCCCGACGAGGATCACACCAGCTTTCGGACCGATACGGGCTTATACTGTTACAAAGTAATGCCCTTCGGACTGAAAAACGCAGGTGCGACTTACCAACGGCTAGTCAACCACATGTTTAAGGAGCTGATCAGAGTAAACATGGAGGTATACGTGGACGACATGCTGGTAAAGTCTAAAAAGGCAGAAGGACATGTAAAGGATTTACAAGAGTGCTTTGATGTTTTGAACAAATACCAGATGAATTTAAATCCCCTCAAATGTTCCTTCGGAGTTGGATCAGGGAAATTTTTGGGATTCATTGTAAATTCAAGAGGAATCGAGGCCAACCCCGACAAGATAAAAGCCCTGATCGACATGAAGTCGCCAGAAAGGATCAAAGATGTACAAAGTTTAACCAGGAGAATCGCAGCCCTAAGTAGATTTATTTCGAAATCAACAGACAAGTGCATCCCTTTTTTCAATCTACTTAGGGGAAATAAGAAGTTTGAATGGACAGGAGACTGCGAGCAAGCATTCCAGGCCTTGAAAGCTCATATGGAACAACCTCCCATCTTATCAAAGCCAATCGAAGGAGAAACTTTGTTTATTTACCTGGCGATTACTGAAGTTATTGCTAGCGCGGTACTAGTGCGAGAGGAAGAAGGCATACAAAAAGCAGTCTACTATGTAAGCAAGAGACTGATCGGGGCAGAATTGAGATATCCACCAATCGAAAGGTTAGCATATTGCTTAATCTTGGCCTCTAGGAAGCTACGCCCTTACTTCCAAGCCCATCCTATCACAGTTTTAACTGACCAACCCCTGCGGCAAGTCCTCCAAAAACTAGAGGCGGCTGGGCGATTATTAAAATGGGCAGCCGAACTAGGGCAGTTCGATATAACTTATTCACCGCAAGTAGCAGTAAAGGGACAAGTCTTGGCTGATCTTATTGCAAAATTCATCGAACTCCCAGACAGCGAACAGTGCCAACAGCCTAAAGCGCCTGAGCCTCAAGACAAAGCTCCTTCATGGAAGTTATTCACGGATGGGTCGTCCAACGAATCCCACGCTGGAGCGGGAGTGATATTGATAACGCCGGAAGGGCATCGATTTCACTGCGCCATCAGGTTCGACTTCACCGCGTCAAATAATGAAGCCGAATACGAAGCGCTCCTCGCTAGATTGAGAATGGCAAAAGATATGAGCATAAAGACGCTTGATATTTACAGTGACTCACAGCTGGTCATGAACCAAGTTCTAGGAGAATATCAAGCGCGAGGTTTAAAAATGGTGGCCTACTTATATAAAACAAAGGACCTGCTAGCCCAGTTCACGGAGTACACCCTCCAGCAAATACCGCGGGATCAGAATTCAAACGCAGATGCCTTAGCAAAACTTGCAAGCGCAAAAGATGCTGACACTTTGAACATTGTGCCAGTGGAAAGACTGAGTAAGCCGAGCATACAAGCGGTTGAGACCAATATGGAGATTCGAATGAAGGATACATGGATGGCACCTTACTTGGAATATCTGACGAACGGTGTGCTACCGTCAGATAGAAACAAAGCCAGAACTCTACAAAGGCGAGCAGCTAGGTACATACTGGTCGATGGTGTTATGTACTGAAGAGGATATTCAATGCAACTACTCAGATGCGTTACACCAGAAAAAGCTAAGGAACTCATGAAAGAGGTGCATGAAGGCTTCTGCGGGGATCACGCTGGGGGGCAGAGTTTGGCAAAGAAGATTCTAAGGCAAGGCTACTTCTGGCCAACTATGAACGAGGATTCGGTGGAGTTTGTACGAAGATGCGATAAATGTCAAAGGTTCTCCAAGATTCCACGAGCAGCTCCAAACGAGTTGAAACAGATGCAAAGTCCTTGGCCTTTTGCAGTATGGGGGATAGATTTGATTGGATCCCTTCCTACAGGGAAAGGCGGAGTAAAGTATGCAGTCGTGGCAGTTGATTACTTCACCAAATGGGCCGAAGCTGAACTGCTCGCTACCATAACGACCAAGAAAGTTCTTGACTTTGTCATCAAGAACATTGTCTGCCGATAAGGTTTGCCTAGAAAGATCGTTTCAGACAACGGAACCCAATTTGACAGTGACTTATTTACCGAATTCTACGAAAGGCATGGAATTATTAAATGCTTTTCTTCAGTTGTGCATCCCCAAGAAAACGGGCAAGTTGAAGCCGTGAATAAAACCCTGAAGAAGAGGCTTGAAGATGCTAAAGGAGCATGGTCAGAGCAGCTGCCTGAAGTCCTTTGGTCATATAGAACGTCTCACCGAACAGCGACAGGTCATACCCCATTCTCCTTAGCTTACGGATATGAGGCTATGCTACCTGTCAAATTAGATCCTCCCTCACATCGACGCCTAACATACGACCAGAACCAGAACAACCAACTAATGATGGAGTCCCTAGACTCAATTGATGAGATACGGGAGAAGGCCCAACTCCGAGTTGCTGCTTACCACCAAAAATTCGCCCGGTACTTTAACTCCAAAGTTAAAGAAAGAAAATTCAACGTCACTGACTTGGTGCTACAACGAGTTTTCTTAAATACCCGCGACCCCACTGCTGGAGTACTCGGACCTAATTGGGAAGGACCTTACCAGATTGAAGAAGTCCTTCATCCGGGCACCTACAAACTTGCACGCCTAAACGGAGATCTCGTTCCACGTTATTGGAATGGAGAACACCTGCGCAAATACTATCAGTAAACAGTCCTTTTTAATGGACTGGCTTGTATTAAATTTTTCTTTTTACAAGTTTAGCAAAGAGGGTTAGCCACGTTGTATGGCTAATCGCTCGTATATGTAAGATTATATTTTAGATTCACTTGTAAAGACATGTTTAGTCCATTTTTAATACGAGATTATAAGGGACTGTGCGCAGCCAGTCATTCTTGCCAACCTTTGTAAATTTATATTTACAAGTATTTGTTCATTACGTGTGTTGTTTTGCTGCATTACAAGTACTACTTTTCCAACCGAGCAGAAATGTTCGAACAGGTCATGGTCAAGGCAAGTGACCAAGGACCTAAAGCTCCTCGATCACTTGGGGGGCATATAAGGCACATCGATAGCAAAGCGTACCATGAGGTATGTAAACACATGAACAAAATGAGTGAAAGCATGCTAAGGTACTTAGAGTATTTTTCAAATTTTATATTTTGTTAAATCAAGCCAAAGTACTGTGCTAAGTTCGGTCATGCGGACAGATGTTATAGTAGATGAAAATATTATAACATTATAAGGCAATCTTTTACACCGCAAGCATCACTGCTTGGATGCAACTATTCAAATAAAAGGAAAAGTTTGATGCCCATGCAGCAAATTCAAAAAAAAAAATATTGTCTTTACATCACGACCCTTGGGTCGTGTATTCAAAAGAAAGAAAAAATAATAAAAAAAAAGCTCAAGAGGCATTGGGAGCAGGAGGGTCTTTATCAGCATTCTTATTGGTCACGTCCTCAACGACTCCTTCTTCCTCTGCGCCAGGGATGCTTGGGGAAGCAGGGATCCTTGCTCTTGCCTCCTCTTCAGCCAGTTGAGCAGTGCAGCGGGCCAGCTTAGCATTCCTAACATTTTCTGAAAGATAACCGAAGTTGGCACCCTGATTGTTTTTCCAGAAGTTGTAAAAACACCAGAGCATCGCGTTCTTATACCTTTCCAGATTTTTGGAGTTGTCAAGCTTCAGTTGCTCTACTTGGCTCTCAAGAGTAGCGATAGCCTCATCCTTGGACTTGAGCTCCTCGCCCAGTCTCTTGCATTCACGATATTGGACTCGGCTGGCCTCCTGATACTCCTCTCTCAGCTTTATTATAGCTGCCTCCAAAGCTTCAACCTCCGATAGCTTTGTCACCGCAGCATCCCTCTGCTGAACGATCACCTCCAACTCCTTCGCATGCCTGGCCTCTGCAGCCGAAAGCTCCTCGGCTGCTTTCACTTGGTACCTCTCGATGGCCTTTGCCCAAGCCTGGTCGATAGAGGCTTGGGCACGGGTACGAGCAGCAGTTGCAGATAGCAAAGCCTGTGAACAAAGGAAAAAGTTAGAGCCTGTTGCAAAGAATAAAAGACTAAGGCCAAAGAGATAAGAAGCACTTACGCTGGCCATTTCATTTAGGGCCCTGTTCAGAATATGGTCGACCCCCATTTTCTCTGCCTCAGCCATCGCATCCTTACTACGATCGTACTTCACGATATGTGCAAGGCGGTCCTTGGCCGCTCGCAGAGCGCGGTTCGAGATTTTGGCCCCGAGAGCTTCGTCCCACTGGGTCGGTTCCCTGGCAGCTGCAGGTTGAGGGGTCGTCGTCGTAGGCAGAGTTTCCTTTTCAGTAGGAGCCGAAGGCTGAGCAGAAGTTTGCCCAGTTGGCGTGTCCTTGGGAGGAACCTCTATTTGACCCTTCTTGGCAGGAGGTCCTTGGCTTGTTTCGCCGTTATGCCTCCTAGACGACTTTCGCCGGAGCAACTTCCTCTTCCTCCTCAGCCTGGTATAGGTTGAAGACGTTGGGAGTGGCCATATCTGCATATAAGTAAACACATGCAAAGGGTAAGATAAAGGCAGATAAAATCTCTTTATCAAACAGAAAAGAGGTCACAAGGTTAATACCCGAGCTACAACTACTGGTCGCTACACTATTGACTCTATTAGTCATACACTCACTATCTGGCAAGAAGAAGTTTGGCCCTAGATTTGGAGTATATGTAAAGTTGCCCTCCCCGTCAAACATGTGACAGGGAATGGGCAAGCTATTTAAAAGGAAAATAACTTTACCGTTCTCATCAGAGGATTCCCCCAAGTCCACAATCGGCTCTTTTGCCTTTTGTTTCCCCTTGCCTTGGGGAACAGAAGGCCCTTCTGCAGAAGGATTGCCCGTGGGTTCCCTGATTGTAACCCCCATCGGCCTCCTTTGTGGAGGGGACGCAGGAGGTTGCTGCTCGGGAACACCCTCGGCAGTGGCATCAGCTACCACGGGTCCTCTTGTTTCATGGCGAGGAGCCAAGAGGCCAGACAGCCTCAGGTTTTCATCAGTAACCAGGGACTTGATGCTTTTTTCTGCATCTGTCATCCTGGCCAATGCATTGGACCTCAACACCATGTCTGGTGTTGGGGTCTGACGTAACCATGGGCCTGAAAGACAAAGTATACTTTAAGAAAGATGAAGGAAATTTCGCTAATTGAAAAGTATCGACCAGTAAAACAGCACTTACCTCCTCAAGCGAAGGCCAGGTTGTTGCTGGTCAGGTCCGGCGTAAGGAAGTACTCCTTGATGTACTGCCCCACGTTGGATATGTGCGTGGTGTCAGTCAAGAAGGTCCGGTTGGTTTCCTAGTGACAAAGATGGAAGAAGCCCGTCCCATACTGTTGAGGGTTGGACTTGAGGTCGAAGAGATAATTGACCTCATGGGGGGTAGGTTTAGGCCACGTTTTAAGTTTGTACAAGATATAGAGTGCGGCCAGCATTCTATATCCATTTGGAGTAATTTGGAAGGGGGCGACATCGAAATAATTGGCCACCCCCTGATAAAAAGGATGTAGAGGGAGGCTAGCCCCCGCCTCTATGTGATACCGAGACCAAGCACTGTATACACCTCCGGGGAGGTTAGCCCTTTGGTCTGCAGAAGGGATTTTGAGGTTGACCCCTGTGAGAGGATACTTCCTGAGATAGTTGGCAAGTATCCTGGGAGTCACAAGGCTGTTCGGGGAGAAATACCACTCGACATCAGGCAGATTCTGATGGCGAGGGCGGGCTCTAGTTTGGATGTTAGGGTCAGGAGCAGGATTGTTTCGGCCACTGGTCGAAGGAACCCTAGCCTGTGAATCAGGCTGGGCAGGAGGGTTTGGACTATCATCGGATTCAGGTCTTTTCTTGCCTAAAGATTTGGAACGAGCCATTTGAGAAGGAGAAGGACGAGGTCTGGAGGAAGATTGTGAGAAGGGAATCTCGTGAATTCGATCGGTCAGTCGTTCTTCGCCTTCGAGCAGCTGGGCGAGAAGATAGTCGTCGATGGGTCGTTCACCTCCCCACAAATCTGGCATCAAAGTCTGCAAACAGAAGAATGGGGAGGTGAGGATAAAGAATTTTTAAAGGCTTTTTAGAATAACGCTGATCGAGTATAAAAGTCAAGCTTTTATACAGTAGCATTCTAACAAAAAGCTAAATTTTTCCACACGAACAGTTTGAGAAACGGATCAAAGGGTGAAAGTAAAAAGTTTTTCATAAAAGCTTTTTCAACTCCCCTTAGGGCGGGAAAAACCTATTTTCCAACTAGCCTAAAGATCAAATTTTTACTTCGATTTTACGTCCTAAAAGTATGATCCCAACTATTAAACTAACTCGTAACCTTTTTCGCCTACAAGACATTCTATTGACAAGCATCTCAAACCAGAAGAAGATGAACTCAAACAATCAACATACAGAAGCATGCATTATGAAAATTTGAAGCATAAGGATTCAAAAACTTACCAAAAAGATGGTCGTGGAGATTGGTAAAGAGTCTTCGGAAATCAAGGAACTCTCGGGCTGAGTCTTGAAAATGCAGAAGAACGGTCTCCGGGAGAAGATTGAAGCTCTGGTTTTTAGGGTTTCTTGAGAAGGCAATGGCGTGCGTAAAAAGAAAAAGGGAAGTTTGGAGATGTTATATAAGTTTGTCTATGGCATTAAAAAGGTGTAATCATCGGTTTCCCTTTTCGAAGTATGGGAAAGCGAAATAGCCGTCGAATTATTACTGGGGAACCGAAAAGTCACGATTAGACAGGAGTAGGTTGCTTTATCCAAGAACACACGAAGGGTTCTGACACGTATGGTGGGGTTACCGAAGAGTCATTCGCTCAAAAGTTTATTTATTGCTCGTAATAAATAAACTTGGGGGGCAAATGTTATCCAAAAAATTGGCATTGATGACGTGGCAAGTGATCCCTGGACACGTGGCTGACACCTGGAGGAGCTCTGCTAGTGTATCGACTAGAAGATACATTATAAGCCGGAGGCGTCCCAGTCTTTCCTGCGACCAGTCTGGTCGATGGTTCCACATACAACATAATGTTACAACAAAGATCTTTGTAAATCCCGAAATTAACTCGCACAATCTCCTAAATATCTTATTATTCATGAGAGAATATCTGTAACAATCTCATGTAATCCCCCTTGAGCCTATAAATAGAGAAAGATAACTCAAGGGGGGGACTTTTGGCTTTTGAATTATTTGAGACTAGAGTAATTCTACTTGAAATATTGTATTGTTCTTCAGAGGTTAGTGAAACTCATTGGACCCTTGTTCTTTGATCACTCCTTTGATTCTCATATCAATAACAATCTAAGTGGATGTAGGTCATTACCAGATCCTGGGGCCGAACCACTATAAAATATCGTGTTCTTATTACTTTTCGTCATTATGTTCTTTTCAACTCATTCATTCACATCAAGCATATTCTGACTCCGTGTCAGTTGACCAAAATCTGGGTCAACAGACCTAAACTCTCGATTAGCGAGCTGAAGGCACATTTTTAAACTCACTTAGTAACGACTCTAAGGAAGTAGGGCATTACACAACTCCTAAAAAAGAATGCAAGGTTCAAAGCCCAGTCCTAACACGAATCTGTATTGGCTAGGGGGTTCAAAACCCAACTCCCAAAAGATTGGTCCAAACCTAACATGGTTCAGGACAGTCCAATCCCTATTCATGTTTTCCTTATAACTATCCAAAATCGTCGAAACTTGAATCGTAGGATTAGATTGATTAAATTTGGTCTTGTAAACAATCCAGACCATTGGAACCTAAACCTCAAGTTCGAGATAAGTTAATCAGCTAAATTCTACCTATATCATATTTTTAATGGTCCAGGTTGTTGAAACCTGAACTTCAGAGTCAAGACAGATCAATCAGACAATAATTGATAACTCCTTAACAGTCCAAACCGTTGAAACCTGAACCTCAAGTCCAAAATAAGTTAATTAACTAAATCATATCTGACAATTCCATAATGATCCAAGCTACTGGAACCTAAACCATAGAGTCAGGATAAATCAATTCAGTTATATTCGGTAAAATCCAAGATGGTCTAGGTCATCGAGACCTAAACTTTGGTCTCAGGACAAAGTAGTTACCTTCTACAATATCTCCCTAATGGCCCTGGCAATGGGTACCAGGACTCCACATTCAACCCTAATTCATGCAAAGTGGTAAAACGCTTAGTGAATTTTTTAGGAAAAATAAATAAATTCAAAGTGGGAATCATTGTGTAATGACAAAATCCAATATAATAGCATGACAGAGAGATAAGAAATTATCTCAGACGCATCCTCGCCATTTAAAAAATATGTATGTTTACAAAGATAAAGGAAAAAAGAGAGGGATCCCTAAAGTAAAATACAAAGGCTCAGGCCTGGGCTTCATTCTGATCAGGGACGTCTGGAGCATTCTCACCTTGCTGATCCCCAGCAAGAAGCGTCGCATCCTCTCTTTCCTTAGCTTCAAATTTGGCCCTCTTTACTGCCGGATCTGGATAGAGGAGGAGATTCATAGTTTTATCTTGGAGCTAGGCCATGTAAACAGCCTTGTCAAAAGTGGCCTCCAACAATTCATTACCTTGCTCCTTCTCCTTGCGAGCCTCCTCGCTCTGCTTTATTTCCAACTGGGCCATGGCCTCCAAAGCTTAGTTCTGTGTCTCGAGAGATGCAACCTTTTCCCGCTCCTGGAGAAGTTGGACCTCAACTGCCTCCAAAAGCGCCTTGGTAGAAGCCTACGAGTCGCGAGCACGAGATAGCTCCACCTTCAAGGTCTCAACCAATTTCTTGTGCTCGACATCCTTCTTGGATAGAGCCTCTTCATGCTCAGCCTGAACCCGGGCGGCATCCTTGGCGAGGGCCTCCCTGGTAGTCTCCCGCTAATTAACAGCCCCGTCCAGCTCCATTTGGGCCGTCTCCAGCTTCACCACCATCTCGGCCACCAACTCCACGTTTCTATGAGCCAGCAATGCATCCTGGAACAAAGCAGAGTTAGAAATAACACAAAAAATAATGGTGATAACGAAAAGAAACCAAGACAAACATATGGCTTACCATAGTTGCCTGATGAGGATGGCCTAGGAGATAAAGAGTGTGTCCCTGTTAGCCAATGTGCCATAACACTTGAGCTAAAGGATGGACATAGTAGTCCCCACCTGGGCTAGCAAGTTCGCAGCAACCGAGGACGTGTCCTGCCCCAGCTTAGGCCAGAGCCCAATCTTGGCTGCTAGCCGATCCACGATCTGCTGGGGGCGTTGAAGGCCTCTGGACGATTGGCAAACTCTACCTTCCAGCAAATGAGTAAGGCCCAGGCCACCTCATCTCGTTTATCATGCCCTTTGTCCCAAGCCCGGGACACCATCTTCATCCTCTCCTCCTGGAGGATCAACTCATCATCCCCAAGAAGGGCTAGGTCGATGGAAAGCTCTAGAGCCTCCGGGAGCTCCTGCGTGACAATGAGGCTTTCACCAGAAGAATGTTCCTCGGTCAGGGTGAAATCCTTGTTTTTAGCCCTCTTGGCCCATTTCGAATACTCCACGGCAACAAAGTCTGCCCTCCTCTTAGTCGTCCCTCCTCCTTCTGAAGGCTCCTGCACCAAATTAATGACTTGGAGAGGAGCAGGTTGGGATGGACGTTGCTCAGTCGGTGCCACTGGGACCAATGTTGTAGCTTGAACTCCCTCGAAGCTCCAGGTCTGGTTATGAGTCCCCTAGTATTAGCTCGATTATATTCTTCTTGGTTAGGCCCTTGGCAGCTTTCTTTGTTGAGGCCTTGGCCGCAGCGGCCCTGGCTTCGATCATCTCCTTCATTTTGGCCACGAGATTCAACATGTCTAGGTCACTTGAGATAGGAATAAAAAATTGATTAGTAACGTAAAAAAATGGGGGTGACAGACAAATGTAAAGGAAACATGTAAGTCTAAAGTCCTCCGGGACAAACCCTCATCCATGGAATGGGCATGACTTAACTCTCCTAGTGCAAAAGAATGAATTTCATCCCCCATGTTGTCCGATTCCAAAAGGCTACCGTACGGAAGGAACCAGGACGAGTACATGAGGGTTAATGTGTCTACAATAATGGGGCAAGGAATCCCTACATTGCTAACAGTCCCGGTCAAATAATCCTGGTACTATTGCCTATTCCTAACTAAGCCCTCAATATGAGGGGCATAAGTTAAAACCAAAGGCATTTTACCTTGCCCCAAAATGCTAGCCTCGGGAGCTCCAGTGTTGGGCTGCCTCCCCTCAAGAAAGGCATCCAGTTCCTAAGTCTAAGCGTATGGACCTGTTTTCAAAGAACATGAGTTTCCAATAAACAAAAAAAAAGGGCTAGATGAAGAATGAAGAAGGATGACTTACCCACGCACTGAAAGTCAAACACCAAGGTGGGGTTCTTCTCCAAGAGGAGCCCAGATGTCATGAACCAATAATGCCTGACATCCGGGGGATGTTTCCACATGCTGAATGGATCCAAACTAATGCCACGGGCCTTCAACCTATAGAACCCGGCCCACGTCTTGTCTTTGGAATTTAGTTGCGGCTCCAACTTGTAAAAGTACAGCACCTCTGCGAGGGTGGGTACCGGGATCTCCTTCGAGGCACAGAATATACGCCATCCTGCAAGCAATTTATACTCATGGGGAAAAAGCTGAAAAGGTGTGATCCCCACAAACTTGAGGAACCACACGAAATAGTCGTGGAGTGGGAGAGTAGCTCCCGCACTTTTGTGGCCTATGCTCCAGGCCCCGAACTTGCCCACTCATATGAGCTTTCTCTTCTCCATAGGCCAGTTTGTTGTAAAAGAGCCCTGGGGTCGACTCTACTCCAAGGGCCTTCTCTAGCTCATTCAACATCAGGTAGTTCCACAACTCGTTCTTTTCCCAGTCCATTTCCCATGTGTTGCCAATGGGAAGCTTGTGCCCCCCTAGGACTACGAGGCCTGCTTGGACACTATCTTCCGAATGCAGAGTAACACCGCAACTCATGATCGAAGATCTAGAAGCGACAAGAATCAGTTGGCACCGAAACCGAATAAAACCTGTCAAGGTACGGGGATTTCCCTAAAACTGCTTAGAGAGGTCCCCTCCGGACTCAGATTCGGGACTAATAAAGATCCTAGGAATATGAGTCGGGAACTAAAGGCCAAGGTCATTTGCTAATCAACTAATTCACCCGAACGACTTTGAGGCGTTTAAGGTCAGTAGTCCGAGACAATCAAGCCCACTTCACCAATCAAACTACTTATGGTATAAGGTGTCATCTAGAAACCCTATTGTTCGTCGCTACCACTACCACTACTTAGAACCACCCTACACAGTGGTCGTAGCCCTAACAGATCTACGGTTGCGGAAACAACATGGAAATAAAAATGACCAAAATGAATAAGAAAGTAACCGGAAAACTTACTGTGGGGTATTGGATTTAGGATTCATTGAGCTTCAGGCTACAATGTCGGCAAGATTTCGGTCTTGAACCTGAGGAGACGATGTAGGAGCTCATCGGCACTCCCAGACTGATGAACAAGGATAGATTCATCTACTTGTTGAGTGGAAAAAGGTTTCGTCCGAAACAAATGAGCACCAAGAGGTATTAATCACCAGAGAATCTCGTAGACAATTTTGGCCATATGAAGCTTTGGCTCTCTGCTCTCTAGATTAAGAATTTGGGATGAGTAAAATGTGGAAGTAAGCCTGTCGAGGTATTTATAGGATGAAAATTTACTATTCAATCTAGCGGTCCACAATGAAGATTATGAAAGTAGCCTCATCCGACGGTCCCGGATAGGGCAGGGGCATTAATTGTCCCAAACGAGTACTAAATCATGGATTCATCAATCCATGATCCGCGCCTACCTCATTCGATGGTCCACATTGAAAATCCCAAAACTATCCCCATTCAACAGCTCCAGATAGTGCAAAAGCATTAAATAGCCCACTCGAGTACCCAAAGTACCTTTTTCGTACAGACGGGACGCTTTGAGACATGCATTGACACCCATCGTTCACCTAGGTAATCAAAAGATTCTCTCCAGATTTATAAGGCGTGAGTGGTACAGACTCACCATCAACTTGGAAACACGTGTCTAGGACGATGGAAATTTGAAAGGATGGGGATCGACCAAATGGCCCCCAAGTAAACAAACCTGGATCCTAGTAAATGAAGTAGGACTTAAGTAAACGAACCAGGATACTTATGATTGATTCGGGAGAAAGAATGCAAGCCTCCATCGTGCAAACATGAATGAAGACTTGGGGGTAAATGCTATCCATATTTTCCACCTATGACACGTGGCAGGGCCGAACGTGTCCATGCACCCTAATAAGAGGCTCGGGCCCAACCTGAGCCCATTGAACAATGAATAAGGAAACCCTGACGGCCCAGACCATATTATACCTAATGACGAGCAAGTAGCGCAAGCATAGTGAGGGGCCAGACTTAAGGTGCAGGCCCACATCATCTCCCTGACCACTCTCAATCTACATCCTCCGGGATGTAAATTGTGATGGTGGACAATTCACTCCAGGAGATGGATCCCATCAAGTTAGATCTAGGAGAAGACGTCGTCATCAAGATATCTGCCTTAGTAAATGAACATGGGTCATGGTAAACGAACATAGACTTAGGTAAATAATCCCAGATATTGATAAATGAAATCGGACCATACGTCTGGATAGTACAAGCCTAGTCTTCCCTGACGCTGACGTGTCCCCGAGAAATCCAGAGGTTGGTCTCCCTAACTAATCTGCAGAATGGGGTACACATGGTGTTAGGAAAATGTAATTTTCCTCAATTGAAATTGGTAAGAAAATTACAACTCTAGACAAAATATTACAAATAAATAATTATTGATTAAAAAAGTGTTACAACTCTATGACTGAAAATACAAATAAACAATGGAAGAATTAGAAGAAGATGATGGAGAAATACAACTCTAAGCAAAAGGTTACAAATAAAGTAAAAGTGTTTGAAACAAAAGAAATAAAAAGATTACAACTCTAAACAAAGACACAAGTAAATAGAACAAGAATAATGAGAAGAAAAGCAATAGAAGAAAAGCAATAGAAGAAAAAGTATGAACAAGAATAAAAACCAAGAAACTCTCACTCACACAACCAAAGTGAAGAATGTTGGGGATCACCAACTGAACAAGGTTTGAAACCTTTGTCCAAAAGCTTATTTCTCCCTAACTCCAGCACTAAGGCCTCTCTCACAGATTTTGGAAATGCTTTCAGGAATAATTAAGCCTCTAGGTGTTTTCTAGCCAAGTGCTCTAATGGATAGAGAAATTGTATCTTACAAGTGAGCAATAGGCTCCTATTTATAGAGTTTAGAGATACCCTTTGAATTTCAAATTCCACTAACCCCCATGGCTATTACCATTGATTAACTGGATATGTATGGAATTAAAAATGAGATTTGGGAGTTATTTGGGTTTTTTGAGCCGTTCAAAAAGGTTGGAAAAAACTGAAAAAAAGTTGGTCAGTTTTGCACCTGTGGCCACCGCCAAGAGCATCAGTGGTCGCGGCCACTAGTCTCTGTTCCCAGGTCGTGGCCACCAACATCTTGTGGCCGCGGCCACTAACCAATTTCAGCACACAAAAATTGTGTTGTTTTTCCAAACGGTTCCAATCCACTCCCAATTGATTTTGTAACACCCAAAACACATTATTGGGGTTAAAATCATATCTCTAACAAACATTTCACATATGGCTTTAAGAAATTCATCTCAATATTATGTGTTGATGGTGAGAACTCGTCAATGATGTTAGGTCAGAAAACACAAAGTTTAGTAAGATAATAACTAAATGAGAATTTAGAATAGACTTGAGGAAGGATAAATGCAGATAAACAATGGAGTAAAAACTCGTATATTGTTTAATAACCTCTGTATACAATGAATTTTCCAACCCCCTTCAATGATGAAGTGAGGCCCTATTTATAGGTGAGCTCTAATGGCTCTTGGTACATTGTGGTCTCGAAGAGACAAGGAGCTGCATATTCAAGCTGTAGGTGGTAGTGGTGGTCGGCTCCAGTATATGTCAGGGGTCTACAAAAGTACTCCTGCCTTGGTACCGTGTCATACCCCCACTACTTGTTGGGTATGGATGTTAGAGTCGTGCCTCTATCCTCCTCAAGTTCATACATCCCGTACTCGTGGGCATGCCTTGTACCTGATGGTTCTTTTTCCTATTTCAAAGATACACCTTTCACCAGGCTTTCTTACATTTGGTTAAGTGTTGTAGAACTTATGGGTTGTCATGGAAGATATGGCGAGGTAAGGCGCCTTTCGCGGGTCTTTATCCCGGCAAGATGTGGGGTATCGCATAGACCCTTGAGCACAAGGCATGGCGTCTCGCATAACAAGGCTTGCGGGCCTATGGCATGTCCGCAAGACCTGGCGCGAGGCACTCCTGCACGACCGAGGTGGTGTCCACGGGACCTGGCGCAGGGCGCTGCTGCGCGGTCGAGGTGGTGGGTCCATGGGACCTGGTGCGAGGCGCTACTGCGTAGCCGAAGTTGTGGGTCCACGAGACCTGGTGCGAGGCATTGCTGCGCGGCTGAGGTGGTGGGTCCGCGGGACCTGGTGCGAGGCGCTACTGCGCGACCGAGGCGGTGGGTCTGCGGGACCTGGCATAGGGCACTACTGTGCGGCCGTGGTGGTGGGTCCGCAAGACCTGGCACGAGGCGCTGCTGTGTGGCCGAGGTGGTGGGTCCATGGGACCTTACGCGAGGCACTGCTGTGTGGCCGAGGTGATGGGTCCGCAGGACCTAGCACGAGGCGCTACTGCGCGGTCGAGGTGGTGGGTCCACAAGACCTGGCACGAGCCGCTACTGCACAACCGAGGTGATGGGTCCACGGGACCTGGCGCGAGGCACTGTTGCGCGACCGAGGTGGTGGGTCTGCGGGACCTGGCGCGAAGTGCTTCTGCACAACCGAGGTGGTAGATCTGTAGGACCTGGCACGAGGCGCTGGTACGCGGTCGAGGTGGTGTCCACGAGACCTGGCGCGGGGTGCTGCTGCGCAGCCAAGGTGGGTGGTCGTGGAACCTAGTGCAAGGCTTTGCTATGCGGCTGAGGTGGTGTCCATGGGACCTGGCACGAGGCGCGGCTGCGCGACCAAGGTGGGGTCCGCAGGACCTTGAGCGAGGCGCTGCTGCGCAGCTAAGGCGGTGAGTCTACAGGACCTAGCGCTAGGGTCCGTGGCACCTGGGCACGAGGGATTCTAATCTTCAGCAAGGCAGAGACCTTTGAGGCACTTGGGGGTGTTGGCTAGAACGTGGTCTCATGATACCTATTGGCCCGAGTCCGATAGCATGACTAAGTGACCATTAGCCACGTATTTCAACGAGGGATCAGAATTTTTTCCTTGGTGGATTTTTGGCATCCACACTTGCCCCCCCAATCTATGAGGAGGTCTTTAGACGTCCTTGTAGACTTATTATGATGTTATACTTATTTTTCATGAGTGCGATACTTGCATTATTCTTGGAGGCATATAAAGCAGCGAAGGATGTCATTTAGCACAATTGGGTGATGAGGAACTTGCTATGTGAGATAGTCTCGCACAACGAGACCCTCTCACATGGTGAGGCTTGACTCCTTTTCTTCGTGCTTCATCCATTGATATCACGGGGCCTTCATAGACCTTCCTTCCAAGGATAAGGCTTATACAAGGCTTAGGGGAACATTAAACATTTAGACAAGAGTGTTTAGAAGCACTAGGTTATTTTTGGTCTCGCTATGCGAGGGCCCTCTCGCTGTGCGAGGCCTTTTAACCTTCTTTTGTGTTTCTGTGACTTCATTCTTCATTTATGTCTGAATGTGGCATTTATATAGATGTCCAATGAAGGAATGGAGCCTGATTGATCTATAAAGTTGAGGGTAGTCTTGCCGAGGGAGGGTTCCCTTGCTATGCAAGATCCTCTTGCAAGGTGGGAGGTGTCTCGTCGCCTTGTTTTCCTTAGTCTAGGACTCTAACAAGCCATTCTCTCTCTTTTTTTTGTGTGAGGGACTTTTGCAAGTCCTCATGGTAAATAGCTTTATTTTGAAAGGGTTCCCTTTGGGACCCCTCTACTGCGTGTGATTCGTGTCTATTGGTGCTCCTTGATTTCTCGTAAGGATATGTTGACCCTTTTGGGTTCTCACTATCCTTTTATATATTTTCTTGCGCGCGTTTTATTTTATGTGAGAAGCATCCTTCTCGTCATTATGCATAGTATTATTTTTGCAAGCGTCTTCTTCGAGACCCTTTTTGCAAGCGTCTTCTATGAGACCCTTTTTCGCAAACGTCTTCTTTGAGACCCTTTTTCGCAAGCATCTTCTTTGAGACCCTTTTCATAAGCATCTTCTTTGAGACCCTTTTTTGGATTTTGAGGTGTACTTTCCTCGAGTCAGGACCTTTGTAGGGAGATGGTCCTTGCGAAATCTTAAGAACACCTATTTTCAAGGCCCTTTTCCCTGGTAAGGCGACTCAGTCGATCTAGACTTGGGGATCTTTTTGGGTTCCCCTTTCGTCTTATGCGACGTGGTCCCTTTACATGATGGGTTTGTCCATGATGAGGTCAGTATTGAGGGACCTTTTGACTTTTTTAGATTCTATAAGGGTAGCTAGTCCTTATAGATTCAAATGTTGTCTCATAAGTTTCACCGCTCTCACATATATATATATTATAAATAGTTTTATATATATGTATGTCGCAAGGCTAGATGCTTATTTCACACTTGTCCAAGCACCTATTAGGGCTCACGAGGCTAGGCGCTTGCTTTGCACATGGCTAAGTGCCTGTGGAGGCTCGCGAGGTTGGACACCTAATTTGCGCAAGGTGAGATGCATGTTGAGGCTTGCGAGGCTAGGCACCTATTTTTCACATGGCTATATGCATGTTGAGGTCGGGTCCAATACCTTGTAAGTGGTTTGTCGGTTCTTTCTTGCCAAGTACTTTGTTTTTCGTTCTCTCTGATATGCTTTAACGATTCTAGATCCTTGGAATCAGCTAGGCCACTCCTTTGGATCTTTATGGGGGCCGATTGCGATGATTAGATTAATCCTACTAGCTTCTTCTTTAAAGCCTTTTTGTAGTCCTCTTCCAATTTTCAACTTGATCAGCGACTCCTCTATCACGACGGTCTCTTCTACACGGAATCTTCAAACGTATTGGTAGAAGGGTGATCGGAGGAAGATTCACTTTCCTCAACATGCAAGTTTTTATGGCCCTCTTCCACAAGTATATACTTCTATGCTCTTTCGAAGAAGTCATCTAAGTTTGTAACCTCTCTCTTGAGCATGTTACCCCATAACCTGCTTCC
This sequence comes from Humulus lupulus, assembly GCF_963169125.1. Lineage (NCBI taxonomy): Eukaryota > Viridiplantae > Streptophyta > Magnoliopsida > Rosales > Cannabaceae > Humulus > Humulus lupulus. The sequence continues at coordinate 77,118,885 of NC_084796.1, forward strand.
TTGACGAACTCTGGCTGTAATAGCCATCTTTAGCTCCTTTCTAGTAGAACTTCCCAACTTTTTTACTTCCATATTGAACCTATGGATATAGCTCCTTAGACTTTCATTCTCGCCTTGTTTTATGTTAGAAAGGCTGGTAATTGGCACAATATATTCACAAACTGAACGGTGTTGCTGAAGAAATTCATCAGAGAATTGCTGCCATGACTTGATGGTTCCTACCTTAACCTCTTCAACCACTTGTACGCAACTCCTTTAAGTGTAACGACAAAGCAATGACACTTTGCTCTGATGTTGAGCCCCCCCCCCCCCCCCTTAACCTCATCAAGTTATTGAAGGAGTCTAAGTGATACTTTGGATCCGTAGTGCTCTCGTACGGAGCCATGTGAGGCTCTTTGAAGCTGGTGGGGAGTTGCTCAACCTGGATCTCCCTTGTGAAGGGCGAATCATGGTCAAATTCATCATCATCTCTGTGCCCCCCAGGTGTAGTGATAATCTTGCCTTAAGGGATTTGCATTTCGGTGTCTAGTTCCTTCTTCTTTTTGCTGAAGGAATCTTGTGGGTTCTCAGACTAAACCCTTACTTTGGTTGTGTCCCTCGGGGAAGTCGCAGGGGTGTGGTTTTTATCCCAGACCCTCTTTGGTTAAATTTCCCCCTCAAGTCAGATGAGGCTTTTCTGGGGGTAATCTTGGGTCTGCACCTCCCGTAGGTGGGGTTCGCGCTAGGTATCGCCACTTGTGTATGATATTCCTCGCATTCTGGGCGAGGGGTATAACAAGTGGAGAGCGGCGTTTTGTCACCGTCCACAGGTATGGTGGTTTTTTCTCGTGCATGCTTTTCTCTCCTATGCTGGAGAAGGGGTATGCTCGACCTCCCTTACAGTAGGTCATTCAACACCTCCTGCATGTTCTTTATTGCGGCTTCCAGCCTTATGTTTTTTATGTGCAATTCGCATATCTCATCCTCATAAAAGCAAGTTCTAGAGCTGGGACTCACAGAGTGTACCCACAAACTATTGTCAAGCCTGTGCAAAGAGGGGCATTGGTACCGCTGGCCGGAGCATGGTACAATCGGTGGTTGAGGAGGAGGGTGCGTACTCAGGCCATACACACGAGTCATAGATGGTTCACGATGACTTACCCTAGGTTGGACTGCCACGAGTGTTGCCTCCTTCTCCTCTCCAAGGGTTGAATGTTCCATAGGCATGTCTCCAGTCTCAGGTGGTGGAGGGTCTCTTTTGGAGGCTTTCAGTTGGCCTCTATCAAGGTGGATCTCAGCATCCTGAGATCTCCGTAGGCATTTTGAACACCCTGGCATTTTTTCTTGTCCAAATTGATGGAAGAACAACGGTTTGATAGTTGTCCTTCCCACAGACGGCTCCAAACTGCTGACGATGAGAACTTGTCAACGATGTTAGGTCGGAAAACACAAAGTTTAGTAACATCATAACTAAATGAGAATTTAGAATAGACTTGAGGAAGGATAAATGCAGATCAACAATGGAGTAAAAATCCATATATTGTTTAATAACCTCTATATACAATGAATTTTCCAACCCCCTTCAATGATGAAGTGAGGCCTTATTTATAGGTGAGCTTTAATGGCTCTTGGTACATTGTGGTCCCGAAGAGACAAGGAGCTGCATATTCATGCTGTAGGTGGTAGTGGTGTTGGAGGAGTGGTGGTCAGCTCCAATATATGTCAGGGGTCTTCAAAAGTACTCCTGCCTTGGTACCGTGTCGTACCTCCACTACTTGTTGGGTACAGATGTCAGAGTCGCACCTCTATACTCCTCAAGGTCGTACATCCCGTACTCGTGGGCATGCCTTGTACCTGATGGTTCTTTTCCTATTTCAAAGATACACCTTTTCACCAGGCTTTCTTACATTTGGTTAAGTGTTGTAGAACTTATGGGATGTCATGAAAGATATGGCGAGGCAAGGCGCCTTTCACGGGTCTTTATCCTGGCAAGATGTGGGGTCTAACATAGACCCTTGAGCATAAGGCATGGCCTCTCGCGTGACAAGGCTTGTGGGCCTATGGTGAGGCATGTCCGCGGGACCTAGCGCGAGGCGCTACTGCACGGACGAGGTGGTGTCCACGAGACCTGGCGCGGGGCGTTGCTGCCTGGCCGAGGTTGTGGGTCCGCGGGACCTGGCGCAAGGCATCACTTACCAAGTTTGTACTCATTTTGGGAACATAAAGTACATTCACTAATATTACTTTCTTGTCGGAGGTTAAAAAGACTTCAATGGTAGCTTTGCCAAGTACCGTGGATTTTCCCTCATTGCCCATTTGAATCTCATGGTTGCCATTTGACTCTTCAAATGTTTTGAATAATGATTTGTCATAGGTGACATGGACAGTGGCACATGTATCATACCACCACCCTTTCACCTTGCCTTGGAGCGCATTCACCTCTGTTGATGCCGTTTTTCCTCAACTTAAAATGTAGAGCACGTAAACAGTAAAGAATTATGGCTAGAAAAACACGATAAAGCAAGGAGAGTTTTTTACGTGGTTCAGCAGTTAACTCTGCCTAATCCACGAGTCTTTGTTATTAGAACTTAGGAAATTTCTGGAAATCCTTCAGGGATGAATTCTCCAGAATTTCTCTCAAGATCACAAAATTTCGGTCCTTTATAAAGGTACATGACTTCTCTATTTATAGAGGAAGTCTCAGAATACTATCCCACACATTCAGGGAAGTTATTCTATATATTAATAAATTTAATGGCTTTAAAGCCTGTAACTCCTATATACAAGGAAACGTCCCCTGAAGACCAGGGGGCATGTAACCGACTAATAAATATCCCTTTATTGTAGGGAAGTTACAACAATAATATCTCTTGAATGCATGGACTGTATCTCTTCAAGTGACCTATTAAGCCGTTCGAGGTCAGCAATCAGCACCATGTCCATCTAAGTCTCTGAGCGAAGTACAAGTTGTCTTGTTTTCCCAAAATCAGTTCGGAGAGGGTAAGTACCACCGAGGCCGCCTTACCCCAAGCTCACACTTATGCCAAGCTCGGGCCACTTGATCCGAGGTCATCTGACAATGGACGTACTCCGATGTTCTGTCTTTCGAGCTTGCAAGAACTTCGAGATTTCCACCTGCTTTGAAGGTTCAGTATCTAGGTTACGAGAATGTATTTTGACCATCTCGAATTCACCCCTGACGGATCCAGCTTTCGAGGTTACAACCTCAAGTCTCGAAATCTGGGTGTAACATTTTGCCCCCTAAAAGTATTTGTTCGAATCCTATGAGAAGGAAACTTTTGAACTACTTTCTTTGGGAACCACACCATCACACATACTCGAGTATGGACACACGTCAGTTGAGTATTGCTTATTCAAGGTACTCGAGTGCCTCAGTAATCAGCCCACGATCGTTCGCCTGCCACCTTTACGGCACCATCTTGTCTCCTATCCCTGACCGTTGGATTTGATACGGAATCTGGCCAATGGCCCAGATTACTCCGTTTATTATCATTTCTGATAGCCTATATATAAGACTTCAGTCGTCCTCTTCCTCTCATTTTCACGTTTACCAGAAAAGAAGAAAAAAGAGAAGAGAAACCCAGAGGCAAGCCCAGAAAGTGTTTGGTGTTACATGTTCTCTCGGCCAAAGAAACAAAGGACCACCAACTTTTTTGAGATCGTGAGATCATACCTGCAGCCTCTTCTTCAGTCATCTGTTTCTCTGCAACCACCATCTTCAGTGTGTAAGTATCTAATCTTAACTTTTATGTATATCTTCTTTCTTTTTTTTTCTTTGCGCCAGTTTCTGCCTTTGTTGCTTTTACATTTCTGGGAATGTGCTGGTTTATTCTTTAGTTTGATATACTAGGATACTTTGATCGATAGATATTAGTTTAGGTTCCCCATTACTGGTTTTAAATCCAGTTCAAATGTAGGAAGGCCCAAATATGGTCTTTTTTATGGGTTTTCAAATTTTCGAGGACATATCTTGCACACCAAGATATCGGGCACAAAATCTTGATCTTAAAGAATGCACGATACTCAAAAATACCATTTTTGAATAACCGCCACCTTTTTCCCTGATATTTTGGGATTCTCAAAAATTAAATCCACTTCCCTCCCTTTTTCGTGAAGTACACGTCATGACACTTAATCGGGTCTCCGGGATCGAACTCGTCTTGTATCCAAGCATTGTCGAGCTTGACCCACCAAGATCGTTATTATTGATTCCTTGCATGCATGGCCCTTACCACTTTTTTCTTTCTTGCTAGATGTCACAGAATCTGGAAAGACGGTGGGGGTCGTTGCTTGCCATCCCATATTCGCCAAAAACTCCGAGCCCGGAGTCGTTGTTTACCCAGAACCAGCGTTTGATTCGTGAACACGAGCTAGCTCACAAACAAGAAGAAACCCGAGCTCATTATCGTCATCAAATCGTTGAGGTTATAGAGAAGAAGAGAAAAATTCTTCGAGAGGCTCTTTATCCAGAATCTGACTCAAGACCCAGACTGATCCCCCTTGATCCCAGGATGAAGTGACAGTCGCGTACAACCCGAGAGATCTTCGATTCTCACTGATGGGGGAGCCCTCTACCTCACAGCCGAGGAGGGAATTTTTTGAGGCCGAGCACTATTGGAGATCGGTTACCTCGCTAGGTCAGATAAACGATATCCTGGCCTTTCATGGTATAAGATTATCAGGCTCGCTAAGGTTTCGAGCCCCTACCTCCCACGAGCGAAGCTGCCGCGCTCCAGGAGATGGAAATCCTGACAACAAGCTGAGATACACGGCTTGGAGCCAGGAGCACATGAAGGTAAGAGCGATACTGCCTTTGAAGTCTTTCTTCAAGGACTTCACAGACTTCGTTGGGTTGGCTCCATTCCAGCTCAACACTAATTCTTACAGGGTTCTGTCTGCCCTGAGGTCGCTATACCACGAGCTGAAGTGGGAAGGACCATCGCCAAAGGAGATCCTGTATCTTTTCTGTTTGAAAAGCAATCCCTCCCGAGCTCGGGGAGGAGACGGCTTCTATTATCTCTCGAGCTACCCCAAGGAGAAAAAGATGTTTGAGGATCTTCCTAACCATCCTCCTGACTTTAAAAAGGCCTTCTTCTGGAAAGATGGCCTAGCTCCGTCTCAATACTACTCATTCAGATGGATTCGTAAGTATCCCAACCTCCTTCTTTTCTGTGCTCGGACTTTTGTCTATAGGCTCGTACTTAGTTGAAATGTATTTTATTTTCTAGCCAACTATCGTCGTCCTACTCCTACTGATGAGATGAAGGAGCATAGAGAGACTCTGCTCCAACTCCCTTATGGCAGGAGATCCCTCTCATATCTTTTGCATGAAGGTAAGCTCCAAGCTTGCGGGCTCTTGGGGAATGGCCAATCCACCTCAGATTGGTCCAATAAAAAATATGACTGCTGGGAGCTCGTGCCTTTGCCAACAGGCATCCTCCCCCCAAGGAGAGAGGTGAGGCCCCCGCCTCCAGTTCGCCGAAGGAGCCCGCAATCAGGGAACGAGGCCAACGATGAATCCTCAAGCTCGGGCTCGGATGATCAAGGTACAGTCATCCTAAGCTCGAAAATGTGGTCCCCCACCCTATTAAAACACAAACCCAATAGGTTAGTATTGTGCGAGGACGATAGAGACCATTTTTATGTATGGACTTGGGTAGATGAACGGGTTCATAGGTTCGATAGCTGGCTCGGGAAATACGACACTATGTATAGCCTGAACGAGGTATGGAACGGAATAGTCGTCCAATGTGGGACCAATGACTATAGGGACCTTTCGAGGTTGACGTCCACCTATAGGGACGGTACTCCCCCCGCCTCTTCTGAAGATGGGGGAATTTCATGGTCTCCGAGCTCAAGCTCAGAGGAGAGTTCCAGTTAGGTTTTTCTCCACTTGTTTTTTTCTCATATCTTCTACATTTGTTAGCACCATGCTAAATCTTGATTGCAACTGTGCAGGTGCTATGGACTATGACCTTGACGCTGTGCTCTACAGTGGCGAGGGGGCACAAAAGAGTAAGCGCCCAAGAGGCTCGCGAAGGTCAGACCGACCCTCCAAAATCCTCAAGCGCACTGAGAAGACTCTGCCAGCTCCAACTACTGCGAGCACAGTCGAGGACCCGACTGCCCAGGTCGACTCATCCGTCTCGGCCGCATCTGCCGCGCTTCCTCTGACTACAATTCCTCCAGCACTCGGCCAACCCCCGAAAAAACCCTCAACCTCCAAGTCACTCTTGTCGTCAGCCCGACCTCACATTGATGAGTTCGTGCTTGATAGTGCCGCTGGGGCCCACGGAGTTGTAATTGGCTCGAATATCCTCTCTCGGGTGGGTCAGAGTCTTACGAGATTCGACGCTAAGCACTAGGAGTTTGTGAATAAGGCTCGAGACTGCAATACTCTTTATGATAAGAGTATTGAACTTACTGCCGCGGTAATTTTCGCAACTTACTTTTAATTGCTTATGTGCCTTGGCTTATGTTCTAATTCAATCTCTTTGTGTTTCAGGCTCTTGTCGTCTCAGCTCAGCTTAATTATAAACTGACCAATGAGGTGCACTCGAGCATGTCTTTGGCCCAGGAGTCGAGGAATCTCCAGCTTAAAATGGCTGATGAGCTCAAGGACTCGAAGACAGAGCTTGAAAGGGCGAATGCTCGGCTTGCGGAGCTGGAGAAAGCTAATGCCAAGCTCAAGGAGGAGAAGGCTGCCACTTTCGAGATAATCGAGAGTGAAAAGGCTCGCCTCCTTACCGAGTACAAAGAGAAGAAGGACAAGGCGGTCAATCAAGCCATGTACAGGATCTGGGCTAGCAACGCTGACATTGATACCAGCTTCCTGGGCTCTTTCGAGGAAGGATTTGTGGCCAAATGGCAAGCTCAGCTTGATGTGCAAGAGGCTTCTCGGGAGACTGCTCAAAAGGATAGTCATGCTGTTCGTCCTGGAGAGTCTAGTACTGATGGTGCTGAGAAGGCCAAGGAGACTGCTCCTTCATAAATTTCACTTCGGGGCTGCGTCCCTTTATTTTTGTAATTGTTTTAATTTATGCCCGTAGGGCTAATACAATATATATGCTTTAAATTTCTTGATTTGAAATATTTTGCACATTTTATATTAAAGAATCACGTATGCTTGTTTATTCGCACAAACATAGTTTGGATTTAGGATCGAGGTTCAATGCATTCACGCACAGTTTGCTCGAATTATCTGCTTCCGATCTCGTTATTTGTCAAGGTCGGATATTACTGTAACCATGAACCTGAAAGTACTTGTATGGTGTGTAATGCAAACGATTTAGTTATATCTTATTTTTTAGTAACTTTTTCTCGTCCTCAGTTATCTCTCCGAGGTTATGAGTTTGACTTAATCTTGACTTAACTCGAAGTGGGTTGACATTCCAACTTATCGTCGATTAGTTTTAGCTGGTTTGCTCCAAACCTATTAAGGTCGTGTTTGGTTTGTAATCCATATACTTATATTTTTAATCTAGTTCACATATTTGGTTACATCCAAACATTTTTATCTTTTGATAATTTGGTTACGTCCAAACATTTTTATCTTTTGATAATTTGGTTACGTCCAAACTATCTAAGCTTGCGCATCTGGTTACATCCAAACACTTGTATGTTTTTTTGATAATTCGGTTATATCCAAATTATCTTAGCTCGCGCATTTGGTTATATCCAAACACTTGTATGTTTTTGATAATTTGGTTATATCCAACTTATCTTAGCTCGCGTATTTGGTTATATCCAAACACTTGTATGTTTTTGATAATTCAGTTATATCCAAACTATCTTAGCTCGCGCATTTGGTTATATCCAAACACTTGTATGTATTTCGTATATGTTACTTTATTTTTCAAGCTGGTGGTATTTATATATACCAATGATGCCCCCTTAATATCCTATGAGTGTGACCATAGGTTATTAGATTAAGAGAGATTGCAAAAATAAACCATATTAGATGAAATAAATCTTTATTTGATAAAATCCAAAAGTAGGCAAAACAGTACAGGTAAACAAGCATGGTTACAGGCAACATCCTTCCTACACTATTGATAGTAAGGTCTTAGGTGTTCGCCATTCCATGCTCACGGTACTAGGCTCCCATCCAACCTCGCTAACTTGTAGACACCGGGTCAGATGACTGACTCTATCTGGTAGGGTCCTTCCCAATTAGGCCCGAGCACGCCAGCTACTGGATCTTGCGTTGCCAAAAATACACGCCTTAGCACCAAATCTCCCACACCGAATTTTCAATCTCGAACCCTCTTGTTGAAGTACCTGGTAGCTCGCTGTTGGTACGCAGCGTTTCTTAGCTGAGCTTCATTTCTTCTTTCTTCGATCAGGTCTAAGGTTTCTTCGAGTTGAGTGTGGTTCGAGTCTTGGTCATAAGCGTGGGTTCGAATTGTAGGAATTTTGACCTCAACCGGCAACATAGCCTCGCAACCGTACGCCAGAGAGAACGGGGTATGTCCTGTTGATGTTCGAGCCGTAGTCCTATATCCCCATAGGACTTGGGGAAATTCTTCGGGCCATCGCCCTTTTGCTTCCTCCAACTTTTTCTTCAGTGAACTCTTGAGAGTTTTGTTTACAGCTTCGACCTGGCCATTCGCCTGGGGATGAGCTACTGACGAAAAACTCTTTATTATTCCATTTTTTTCCCAAAAGTTGGTGAACAAGTCGTTATCAAACTGGGTTCCGTTGTCGGATACAATTTTCCTCGGCATCCCATATCGACATATAATGTTTTTCACTACAAATTCAAGGACTTTTTTAAAGGTTATTGTTGCTAACGGTTCAGCTTCTGTCCACTTCGTGAAGTAGTCTACGGCAACTACAGCATACTTCACTCCGCCCTTGCCAATTAGGAGAGAGCCTATGAGGTCGATTCCCCATACCGCAAATGGCCATGGGGAGGTCATCATGGTCAGCTTGGACGGTGGAGCTCGAAGAATTTTGGCGAATCGCTGGCACTTATCACACTTCTTTACGTACTCGAAAGAGTCCGACTTGATAGTAGGCCAGAAATAACCTTGACGTATGATTTTCTTGGACAGGCTATGCCCCCCAGTATGGTCTCCACAGAACCCTTCATGAATTTCTTCAATGATTTTCTTGGCTTCGGGTGGAGTCACACACCGAAGTAATGGCATGGAATATCCCCTTCTATACAGCCTGCCATCCATGATGGTGTAACGGGGGATTTGATACATCCACTTTCGAGCCTGGTTCCGATCTTTTGGAAGGATGCCGGTCTCGAGATATTCAACTATTGGAGTCATCCAGGTAGGCTTGGAGTCGATCATACACACGTCTTCTAGCTCTGGCTCATTAATACTAGGTGTTGAGAGATGTTCAATTGGCACAACATTTAGCTCATCATTCTCGGTGGAAGTAGCAAGCCGGGCTAAGGCATCTGCATTCGATTTTTGTTCTCGGGGGACCTGTTCGATCGCGTAAAACTCGAAATGTTCCACCGCTGACTTTGCCTTTTCTAAGTAAGCTGCCATTTTCGTGCCACGAGCTTGGTATTCTCCCAAAATTTGGTTAACTACTAGCTGAGAGTCGCTGTAACAATGTATTGCTTTAGCATTGAGCTCCTTGGCTGTACGAAGTCTCGCCAGTAAAGCCTCGTATTCGGCCTCGTTATTTGATGCGCTGAAGTCGAATATTAAGGCAGAATGGAATCTACTTCCTGCGGGAGTGATTAGAATGACTCCTGCCCCCGATCCATTTTCATTAGATGACCCATCAATGTAAAGTTTCCACAGCTCGTGGGACGGGGCTATAACTTCATCGTTGGTCATGCCAGTACATTCCACTATAAAGTCTGCCAAGGCCTGTGCCCTGATGGTCGTCCTTGGGTGGTAGGTGATCTCGAATTGCCCGAGTTCAACCGCCCATTTAAGAATTCGACCTGAAGCTTCTGGCTTAGACAAGACTTGTCTCAATGGTTAATCAGTTAATACATGGATGGGGTGCGCCTGAAAGTAGGGTCGAAGTTTTCGAGATGAATGAATTAAGCTAAGAGCTAGCTTTTCCATCAAAGGGTATCTCGACCCTGCCCCCAGTAATCTTTTCCTGACGTAATATACGGGCCTCTGCACCTTTTCTTCCTCTCGCACGAGCACGGCACTTATGGCGTGTTCAGTAGTGGCGAGATATAAATATAGCACTTCTCCCGTAATAGGTTTTGATAAGATGGGGGTTTTGCGAGGTGCTTTTTAAGCTCCTGGAAGGCTAACTCGCATTCTTCCATCCATTAGAATTTCTTGCCTCCCCTCACTAGGTTAAAAAACGGAAGACAACGGTCTGTAGATTTTGAGATAAACCTACTTAGTGACGCCATCCTGCCGGTCAAACTTTGGACATCTTTGTGTCTCCAAGGTGAGGGCATGTCGATCAGGGCCTGGATCTTGTCTGGGTTAGCTTCTATTCCACGAGCGTTTATAATGAAACCCAGGAATTTTCCTGAAGATACCCCAAAGGAGCATTTCTGAGGGTTAAGCATCATGTTATACTTCCGGAGCACGGCAAAGCATTCTTCGAGGTCATCAACATGGTTATCGTTAAGTTGGGACTTGACTAACATGTCGTCAACATAAACTTCCATGTTGTTTCCTATTTGCTCCAAAAACATCATGTTTACAAGCCACTGGTATGTGGCCCCAGCATTTTTGAGCCCGAATGGCAGGACGTTATAACAATATAACCCATTGTCCGTTATGAAGCTCGTATGTTCCTAGTCAGGGGCATGCATGGCAATCTAGTTATATCCAAAATAGGCATCCATGAATGACATCAGTCCATGCCCTGCCGTGGCATCCACGAGCTAGCCAATCTGTGGTAAAGGAAAACAGTCTTTTGGACAGGCCTTATTGAGATCTGAATAGTCGATGTAGGTTCGCCACGTCCCATTGGGCTTCGGAACCAGTACCAGATTAGCTACCCAATCGGGGTAAAAAGCATCCCTAATGAATCGGTTTACTTTTAACCTGTCAACTTCCTCTTTCAGTGCCTTATTTCTATCATCGTCCAGCTGTCTTCGCTTTTGTTACTTCGGTGGGAAGCTTTTATCGATATTTAACGCGTGGCTCACAACATTTGGACTTATTCTTACCATGTCCGAATGTGACCACGCGAAGACATCCTGGTTTCTCTTTAGAAAGAAAATTAATTGCTATTTAGTTTCTTCACATAGGTGTTTCCCGACCTTTACCGTTCTCGATGGATCTGACTCTTCGAGCCTGACACTCTCGAGCTCTTCTAACAGCTCTAGGTCAGCTCTTTCCTCAACTCTTGGGTCGATCTCTTTGTCTATCTCCAAGATCGTCCCGTCCTTATTCTGGATAACGACGAGTGTTTATTCGCTCGCCTATTTCTTTCCTCTTACGGAAATGCTATAACATTCCCTTCCGGCTAACTGATCTCCCTTCAGCGTCCCGATGCCACTAGAAGTCGGGAACTTGATGGCCAGATGCCTTACAGACGAGACTGCCCCCAGCCCTACTAGGGCAAGTCTCCCGAGCAGCATGTTTTAGGCTGATGGCAAGTCCACTACCACGAACTCCATCATCTTGGTCACCGAGACCGGGTAGTCTCCCAAGGTTACGGGAGTTCGATGGACCCCATACAGGCAATCCCCTCTCCTGAAAAGCCATACAAAGTTGTTGCACACGCTTTTAGGTCTCGAAGCGTGAGTCCCATTTTTTCTAGGGTGGCCTTATAGAGGATGTTCACGGAGCTCCCATTATCAATGAGAACTCGGTGAACTCTCTTGTTCGCGAGCTGGAGAGTGATGACCAGTGGATCATTGTGGGGGAACTGAAGGGACACATCGTCCTCAGTAAAGGTAATCGATTGAGACTCAACTTTTTGGCATTTTGGAGCCTAGGTTCAGGTTCATAAGGAGACCCGCCCCCAGTCTTTAGCTCGTTCACATATCATTTTTGGGCATTCCTGCCCATACCTGCGAGATGAGGTCCCCCCGATATGGTTATCACGTCTTCTCCATCAATTGGAGGGGGCCTATCTTCTTCCCTGGCTCGGGAGTTGTTGTTTTGTGCAGGTTATGGTGCAGCTACCCTCTGGCTTGTGGACGCCTGATTAGTATTCTGGTTTTTGACATACTGTCTTAAATAACCTCTCGAGATCAATCCTTCGATCTCGTCTTTCAACTGTCGGCACTCATCAGTGGTGTGCCCGGTGTCTCTGTGAAATCGACAAAATTTGTTGGAGTCCCTCTTGGACTTCTGATTTCTCATGGGGCCTGGATGCCTAAAAGGGGCCTGGTTTTCATTAGCCAGGTATATATTCTCCCGAGACTCGTTGAGCTCGGTGTACACTTTGTATACGGAGAAATATCTTTCCCCCTTCTTCTTCTTTCCCCCTTCAGCCTCGGGGTTACTCCCTTCGTTCTTCTTTCTCTTGGAAGGGTTTTCCGCAGTAGGCTTTGAGGCTGGTGGGTCCACCGAGGTTGAGGTAGAGTTTACGTTTATCGTTGTAGTTACGGGCTGAGAGGTCATATTCAGTGTTGACCTCGCCTCCTCTACATTGACAAACCTCTGAGCTCGCTTATTAAACTCGATTAGGGACCTCACCGGTTTTCTCTGCATATCATCCCAGAGAGCACTTCCTAGCATTACTCCAGCCTAGACAGCCATTAGATGATCGCTGTCATCCACATTTCGAGCTCGGGAAACTTCCAAGTTAAACCTCATAAGGTAACTTTTCAATGTTTCGCCTGGCTGCTGTCGAACGTTAGTCAGAGTTGATGCCTCGGGTCTAACCCCCATCATGGCTCTGAACTACTTCTTGAAGTCCTTTGATAGCTAATCCCAAGAAGTGATTGAATGCCTTTTATATTTCTTGAACCAGCTTTTGGCTGGTCCCGTAAGCGATGCTGGAAATAACATGCATCTAAGCTCGTAACCCACGTTACTTGCTCTCATTATGGTATTGAATGTACTCAGATGGATGTATGGGTCGGACTTTCCCTCAAAAGTTGGGACATGAGGGATCCGAAATCCTTGAGGAAACGGAGTGTTGGAAATATGGGGAGCGAACGGTTCGAGCTCCTCGTTAGAATCCTCATGCCGACTCCGACCTTGCTCATTTTGCAAAAGTCTGAAGGCCTTTTCCAACTGATCAATTCTTTCCTGGACCAGGTCCGCGATGGGTCTTGCCTAAAATTGGTTATCATTGATCACAATTCCAGGCTCGCGCCTTCGCAAGGGATCTTTACGCCTATTTAGGCAATCTCTTAGGTCTGGGTTTGATGGGTTAACATTACCCCGATTGTGATTCAAGTGTTCTCGCAGGTCGGAGCGGTTCCTGTGGTTCCCAGTATTCTTTCGACCTCGATCATACATACTGACTGATCTAGTATCTCCTGAGTCGTCACTGGTAAGACTCGTCACATGATTATTTCGAGATGGGTCTCTCTCATGCTGCCTCGTCTCTGCAGTGCGAGACCGGGACATTTGACTTCTTGTAGACTGGGCGCCTCTCCGCTCCCTGAAGGCTTCTCTATGTCCTTGTTTCCTCCCTGTGCGCCTTTCCTCATCACCTCGAACTAGGTGAGCGTTCCTGTGAGGCAGTGAAGGGTATCTTATAGGCGATGGAGGGAATCCTATGGGTGATGGCGGCTGCCACCCATTTTGAGGCCTAGATGGTCCTGAGTTTGCTCGTGTGGGGCCGGTAACATTCTGCGTACTACCAGGGATTTGAGTTCGACCCTCTGTAGGGGTTTGGTTATTCTCAGTTCCCGCTGATAGCTCCACAGTTGAATTAACCAGAGCCCTAGCTCGAGTACTTCTTCGGGGTCCCAAGGGAGCGGATGATTCTGCTGGTGCCGGAGGTTGCTCTGGCCTCCTTGTGGCAGCATTTTTTCGAGGACGTCCACGAGGCCTGCGGGGAGGAACATGCATGTCCCTCGGAGGAGGGGCTTGGTTCTCACGCGGAGGTGGGGGCTGAGCCGCCTGAGCCTTTGTGGCTAACCTAGCCAACTCCTCATTCCGCTTATTGGCTTCAGCCAATTATTTTTTCAGCTGTCAGTTTTCAAGTTCCACAATGGGGACGTACCGTTCAGGATTGTAGTACATATCCTCATCCCTTGGGGCTGGAGGTGCTAGAGGTCCCCGAGAATCAGAGGACTCGCTTCTCTCTTCAGTATCTGGGTTTACCATTGGCTGCTTCCCAGGACGTCTTGGATAGTTTTCTTCAGGAATGTTTCGATCGTTTGCGGCCATAACTGTTCGGGGATCGTACTGCTTAAGGCACTCAATGAAAGAACCAAACTGTTGACGCCATTTTTCGTCAACTTAAAATGTAGAGTTTGTAAACAGTAAAGAATTATGGCTAGAAAAACACGATAAAGCAAGGGGAGTTTTTTACGTGGTTCAGTAGTTAACTCTGCCTAATCCACGAGTCTTTGTTATTAGAACTTAGGAAATTTCTGGAAATCCTTCAAGGATGAATTCTCCAGAGTTTCTCTCAAGATCACAAAATTTCAGTCCTTTACAAAGGTACATGACTTCTCTATTTATAGAGGAAGTCTCAGAATACTATCCCACACATTCAGGGAAGTTATTCTGTATATTAATAAATTTAATGGCTTTAAAGCCTATAACTCCTATATACAAGGAAACGTCCCCTGAAGACCAGGGGGCGTGTAACCGACTAATAAATATCCCTTTATTGTAGGGAAGTTACAACAATAATATCTCTTGAATGCATGGACTGTGTCTCTTCAAGTGACCTATTAAGCCGTTCGAGGTCAGTAATCAGCACCATATCTGTCTAAGTCTCTGAGCGAAGTACAAATTGTCTTGTTTTCCCGAAATTAGTTCGGAGAGGGTAAGTACCACCGAGGCCGCCTTACCCCGAGCACACACTTATGCCAAGCTCGGGCCACTTGATCCGAGGTCATCTGACAATGGATGTACTCCGATGTTCTGTCTTTCAAGCTTGCAAGAACTTCGAGGTTGCCACCTACTTTGAAGGTTTGGTATCTAGGTTACGAGCATGTATTTTGACCATCTCGAACTCACCCCTGACGGATCCAGCTTTCGAGGTTACAACCTCAAGTCTCGAAATCTGGGTGTAACAACCTCACTAAGAGTAGCAACTATGTTTTCCTATTGAGTTGCGTTTACCTTAGGTCCTTGTTGGTCTTTTCTATGTCTACACTCTCTAGCATAGTGACCCTTTTTCCCACACACAAAGCAAGGACCTTTCTCGCCCTTAAACTTGTTTGGGTTGGTTCTTGGACCCAAGGATGTCTCGTTACCCTTCTTGCCTTTCCCTTTGTTGTTGGGATGTTTTGGTTGTGACACCGCATTTGCTTTGGAAGTCTCTCCATTAGACCCCTCCACAAGTTTATCTCTACATATCGATTCCTCCTCAATTTGAATATGCTTTTGGATTTCCTCCAAAGAATAATCCTCATTTTTGTGAGGGATTCTTTTCCTATAGCTCTTCCAAGTTGGTGGTAATTTAGCCACTATAACACCAACTTGAAAGGCCTCGGGAAGCTTAATCGTCAAAACTTTCAATTTGTTAACAATTATTTGCAATTCATGTATTTGAGGAAGAATAGGTTTATCACCAAAAAACTTGAAATCAAAATATTGAGATATCAAAAACTTTTTGGTACCTTCCTCTTCCGCCTTGAATTTTGTCTCAACTGCATCCCATATCTCCTTTGTTGATTTGGTCTCGGTGTAGAGGTCATAAAGACTATTGAAAAGGGCATTGAGGATATGACCCCTACAAATGAGATTGTCCTCCTCCCTCTTCCATTGGGAGAGGTTCTAGAGTGGACTCTAGAATGTAGGCGATCTTGAGAGTGGTCAAAAGGAATCTCACCTTGTCTTGCCATCTAGTGAAATTGGACCCATCAAACCTATCCAACCTTACTAGGTCTTGATTTATAATCTTGATAGTCTCGCCTTCCATTGAAACAAACAATGGGTAAGCTTTTGAATGTTAGGAAAATGTAATTTGCCTCAATGGAAATTGGTAAGAAAATTACAACTCTAGACAAAATATTACAAATAAATAATTATTGATTAAAAAAGTGTTACAACTCTATGACTGAAAATACAAATAAACAATAGAAGAATTAGAAGAAGATGATGGAGAAATACAACTCTAAGCAAAAGGATGCAAATAAAGTAAAAGTGTTTGAAACAAAAGAAATAAAAATATTACAACTCTAAACAAAGATACAAGTAAATAGAACAAGAATAATGAGAAGAAAAACAATAGAAGAAAAGGTAAGAACAAGAATAAAAACCAAGAAACTCTCACTCACACAACCAAAGTGAAGAGTGTTGGGGATCACCAACTTGAACAAGGTTTGAAACCTTTGTCCAAAAGCTTATTTCCCCCTAACTCCATCACTAAGGGATCTCTCACAGATTTTGGAAATGCTTTCTGGAATAATCAAGCCTCAAGGTGTTTCTAGCCAAGTGCTCTAATGGATAGAAATGTTGTGTCTTACAAGTGAGCAATAGGCTCCTATTTATAGAGTTTAGAGATACCATTTGAATTTCAAATTCCACCAAACCCCATAGTTGTTACCAATGATTAATTGGATTTTTATGGAATTAAAAAAGAGATTTGGGAGTTATTTGGGTTTTTTGAGCTGTTCAAAAAGGTTGGAAAAAACTTTAAAAAGTTGGTCAGTTTTGTACCTGTGGCCGCAGCCAGGAGCATCAGTGGTCGCGGCCACTGGGCTCTATTCCCCAGGCCGCGGCCACTGACCAATTTCAGCACACAAAAATTGTGTTGTTTTTCCAAACGGTTCCAATCCACTCCTAATTGATTTTGTAACCCCTAAAACACATCATTTGGGTTAAAATCGTATCTTTAACAGTCATTTCACATATGACTTTAAGAAATTCATCTCAATATTGTGTAACATCAAATCTACACAATAATGGGCAATATTTGGAAGTTACAAATTTGTGACTGAATTTGTAACACCAAATATGTTACATGTAAATCTTTATTTATTTTCATGTAGATCTAATATTAAACAAAAATAATATGAGATAACCTAGAACATGTTTCTAAAATTGAATTCAAAGAGAAACAAAGATAAGAATACTTACAGTATACGCAGCGGAATGAATGAGTCCTTCCTTCAGTTTCTCTAACCCTTGTATCCTTTCTGCCGCAGAGTATTATCAAGAAACTGAACCGATCTTCAATTTTCTTCACAGTCTTCCAAAGTATCCTTAGAATCACCTAGACTAGAGTGGGCAATTATCAACACATGAGATAGATACAAAGAGAAGAAGAGAAAATAACAAAGAGGCTTAGAAAATGACTTGTGTTTAGAGAGAATCTGAAACTATCAGAAAACCAGTGATTAAACTTATCTGTCGTCTATATTGACTTCTCTCTAAGCACTCATTTTATAGACTCAACTAGGCCATTTAATTTTATTAAAAAATCAATAAAATAATAGCCAATTTGAAGCCCTAGGTCGAAATTATCATGGGCTTTAGGCCCGTGAAATTTCCCATTTGATTATAAGCCCATTGGACTTAAAATCAAGGCTTGTATTATTTTCTATTGATTTAATTATTTAAATCATTTATAAAATTAATTATTTATAATTTTAACCTTGATTTAAAATTATTTATTAATTTAGATACCAATTTATTTTAATTAATGAATCTGCCCTAATTTATCTTTTCTTCTCAAAATTACATAACTCTATGAAACTATCCAAAATTGACATGGTCAACTTTGATAATTCTAATTGATAATTAAATCAATTAATTGAGACTATCTAGATGAATTTATCCAAGGTACAATGGGGACCATGGGCCTATGAAATCAAGCCCCAAGAAGTTATCATAAATCTAACAAATAAATTTACTAACTTATTAATTCCTCGTGACTCTACTATAGACTCGGAATTGCACTCTTGAATTCATAGAACGCTCTATAACAAATATAGATACACTATTAATTATCCATTGTTACAACCATAATTGTCACTCAATCATCTATAGACGGTCTACAATGAGATGAGACTAAAATACCGTTTTACCCCTCATTGTATTTTATCCTTAAAACACTTAGTTCCTTGTAAATGATATTTCAGTAAACTAATTTAATTACTAAAATGAGATCTCTATCATTTAACACCTTGAACCAAACTAAAAGGAAACCGTCGTTCACTTTTTCATCAGAAGCTATAGATGTTCATATCTATGATTAACACTCCCACTCAATTATACTACTGAGTTCCCAAGATGTAAGTATGGGCTAGTCCGTAGGGTAAGCTGGTAACGAACAAGTCAAAGAACTCAAATGATACAATCAATTAGAATACTAACCACTCAGAATTGAGATTGAATTAACCTTTGGTCAACTATATGATATGACTAGAACAGATAATAACAGTATGTTTACTTATCTTATCAAATGTCAATATCGGTCATGTCCAATGTAACAAATACATCTGATCTTATCTACTTTGCTAATGTTCTAGAAAGAACATAAAACCACATTGTGTAAGTAGATCATATCGTAGATTGGCAAGTCAGTGTAAATCCTATGCACTGACTAATCTTTAGACTAACTTATTTTGAACATATAATCATATTTATATTCCACTGTGATTATGTCACTATAAATACGATTAGTTAAATGCTCAGGATTTAATAGAAGTTTATATTAAACAAATAATCATGAAAATAAAACATGTGAACAAAGTGATTGACCAAGTCAAAAAATGATCTCTATTTGTTTATTGATAATAAAATGAGATTACAAAGAATTTGAGTTTTAATTAGGGCATAAAACCCCAACAAACTCCCACTTGCACAAATTGAAACTAATTCCTTAATTCTACTAATCTGATTCCCTTGATATGCTTATCAAATGTAGCTTCTGGTAATGTCTTTGTAAATGGATCCGCAAGATTGTCTTCAGTTGCAATCTTCATAATCTTCACATATCCCCTGGCCACATATTCTCGAATAATGTGATACTTCCTTTCTATATGCTTACTCCTCTTGTGACTTCGAGGTTCTTTCGAGTTGGCTATCTCTCCTATATTATCACAAAACAACACAAGCGGTTTATCCATTTCTGGAATAACACCAAGATCAAAATAGAACTTCTTTAGCAAGACTATTTCCTTAGCTGCTTCTAACGCTCTATGTACTCAGCCTCCATGGTGGAATCTGAGATTGCAGACTGCTTTACGCTTCTCCAAATCACAGCTCCACCCCCAAGAGTAAACACCATTCTAGAAGTAGACTTTCTATCATCGACATCACTCTGAAAATCTAAATCGGTGTAGCCTACAGGGTTTAGAACACCACCCTTGTAGACTAACATATAATCCCTAGTCTGTCTAAAATACTTCAGGATATGCTTAACTGCTATCCAATGTTTGACTGATACCTGCTCACTACTCCCACTGCATTGCAGATATCTGGTCTAGTACACAACATAGCATACATCAGAATTCCAAATTTTCTCATTTCATCTTCCTCTTCAGGAGTCTGGGGAGACTGCTTCTTTGAAAGATGGATTCCATGGCGAGACGATAGACGCCCTTTCTTGGACTTTGTCATTGAGAAACGTTCAAGCACTTTATCTATGTAAGCTGCTTGAGATTGAGCTAAGAGTCTATTCTTTATATCCCTAATGATCTGGATACCTAGAACATAACTTGCTTCACCCAAATCCTTCATCTGGAATTGAGTGCTCAGCCAATTCTTCACATATGATAATTCTTAACATTGTTTCCAATGAGTAAGAAATCATCCACATGAAGAACTAGGAATACCACTATTTGATTTTCCTTCAGTTGGTAAACACAGGGCTCATCAATATTTTTTTCAACGCCATAGGTTTTGATTATTTCATCAAACCTAAGATTCCAGGAACGAGAAGCTTGCTTAAGTCCATAGATGGACCTATTAAACTTGCAAAATTTTCCTTCTTGTCCAGCTACTTTAAATCCTTCTGGTTGATCCATATAAATGACTTCGTCAAGCTTTCCATTAAGAAAAGTTGTCTTGACGTCCATTTTCCATATCTCATAGTCAAGAGCGGCTGCTATGGATAGGAGGATGCGAATGGACTTGAGCGTGGCTACCGGACTAAAAGTTTCCTTATAGTCCACGCCTTCTCTTTGGGTATAACCCTTTGCCACTAATCGACCTTTATAAGTCTCGATATTTCCATCAACAACTCATTTCTTCTTGTAGATCCACTTGCACCCAATTTCCCTTAAGTCACTAGGTGCTTCCACAAGATCCCAGATGGAATTTGAGTACATGGACTCCATTTCCTGTTTCATGGCTTCGAGACATAGTTCATTTTCAGGGCTAGCCATTGCCCATTTGAAAGACAACAGATCATCATCACTAGTGTCACCAACAACCATATTGGTTTCACCATCCAAACCATAGCGAACTGGGTTCCTAGAAACCCTCCCACTACGACGAGTCTCTGTGACTGTTTGCTCAGGAATAGTGGTACTTTCTTCATTTAAATCGACTTGCGTCGATTGGACATGAAGAGTGTAAATTTCATCATCAACTTGCATTAATGACGATGGAACATTGGTTGGAGTCAATTCTTTAACCATCTCCTCTAAAACTACTTTGCTGCGAGGTTTGAAGTTTTGGACATAGTCATTTTCCATAAAAGTAGCATTCGTAGAAGTAAACACTTTCTTTTATGAATGACTATAGAAAAGTCCACCCCGAGTACCTTTAGGATAGCCAACAAACATGCAAACTTCAGTTCGCGGTTCTAGCTTTCGTTCCTTTTTCCTCAGGACGTGGGTGGGACACCCCCAGATTCTACAATGGCGTAAACTAGGTTCACGACCATTCCAGCGTTCTAAAGGTGTTTTGGGGATTGATTTAGATAGCATGACATTGAGAATGTCGTTCACGGTTTCAATTGCATGTCTCCATAATGAAGTTGGTAGATTTGAGTAACTAAGCATGCATCTAACCATTTCCAATAAAGTTCTATTCCGGCATTCTGCTACACCATTTTGTTGCAGAGTACCTAGGGCAGTAAGTTGTGATAAAATCCCAAGTTCAGTTAAATGATCTTGGAACTACATATCCAAATATTCTCCACACCTATCAGATTGCAAGATCTTTAACGTTTTACCTAAATGGTTTTGAGCCATTGCTAGGAATTCCTGAAACTTTGATAATGTTTTTTATTTCTTATGCATTAGGTAAAGACATGAGTATCTAGAGTAATCGTCAATGAAAGTGAAGAAATACTAAAAACCACCCCTGGCTTGTACATTCTAAGGTCCACAAACATCTGAATGAACAAGTCCAAGTGGTTCTTTGGCCCTATCACCCTTTGCAGAGAATGGACGCTTGGTCAGTTTTCCTTCTAGACAAGATTCCCAAACAGGTAATTTACCTAAGGTGAGTTCCCTCAAAGGTCCATCCTTTGTAAGTCTTTGAATCCTATCATAGCCAATGTGACCTAGTCTCAAGTGCCATAAATACATCATATTATCATTATCGGTCTTTTGACGTTTATTGGTCCTAGGTTTAGCTACTTCGAGCGACGGGTTCGTTAGGTTGCAAAATATAAAGCCCGTTTTCCAAACATGCAAGACACAATTATGATACACGTTGAAAGATGAGCCGGAGGTTAGTAGTGCATACAAGCCCCATTATGCTGATGGGTATGACCATGTGGAGGCAGCAAGCCAAGTTTGCCAACAGATTAATCAAGATCAGAGAGGTAACCAGCCCTAAGGACCGTTTTTCCCACAAAGGCAGGATATCCCAAACAACCAACCACCTCAAGGTGGAGGGTTCCAGGGAGTACCTCCAGTACTGGACCGAGCAGACATCCAGAATGTAGGGGGCAGACCTTGGCCAAACTCCGTTTTCAACCGAATGGGCCCCATGGGAGATGAAGACCTTCGAAATGCTCTTAATCGCAGCAAGGAAAATTGAGATTCGAACAACATAGCTCCATTTGAGCCTGTTCGAGACCCGAGAATGGATGAGGTCCACAATGCAGCACAGCCCTAGGCAACTGCAAACCCTAACATCCAAGCCCAACTAGATTTGTTAACCTAACTGGTAAGGGACTTAACAGCCCCCAAGTTAACAAATATTGAAATAGAGAGGCAAATAGGGTCCCCATTTTCATACCGCATTAATCAGCTGCCTATACCTGTCAAATTCAAAATGCCAACATGGAAAATGTACACTGGGTTGGAGGACCCAGTATCTCATGTTCACAACTTTGAACTACAGACTGATTTACAGGGAGTTCGGGATGATGCCAGGTGTAGGATCTTCCCATCCACCCTATCAGAAATTTCCCAACAATGGTTCTTCAAGCTACAACCAGGGTCGATTACATCATGGGGTGGATTTGTACACACATTCGATTCCCAATTCTCCTCAGCAATGCCCCTTCCCTCCGAGTCGAATGACTTGGTGGACATAAAACAGAATGATAATGAACCTTTGAAGGATTACATTCAACGTTTTATGCGGGAAGCCACCAGAGTGAAATCCCTTAGTGATGACGGTAAATTAATAGCCATCAATTCGGGAGTTAAGGTAAAGAGTCTGTTCTGGAGTAGTTTGAAAAGGAAGTTTGCATGTACCACTCAGGAGTTCCTTGATCGGGTAGAGGAATTCATCAAGCTTGAGGAGGCCGAGCGGAAGGTGGATAATCCAACTCAAGCGGCTACTGAGCAGGGGAAAATAGATGCTGAAAATACCACCAACCCTACGAAGGGAGGAAAGAATGGGGCTAAGAATGACAAATGTAGTAATGGGGCTGGAAGTAGCGGTAACCTAAATGACAACAAGAAGCCTAAGACTGCCGAGCAACCCAAACCATGGGAATATGTTCCAAAATTTACTACTTACTCCATCTTGTTAGAGACTGGGTGGACGTTTTTAATGCCACACGGGTTGTTGTACCATACAGAAGACCTCCACCAATGAGGAAGGATGTTAATAGACGGGATATGACCAAGTTCTATCGGTTTCACAATGACTATGGTCATGAAACCAATGAATGTAACCACCTAATGGAGGAGATAGAATTCCTCATCGGACAAAATAATGTTCATCTGAAGAGATATGTACGGCCAACTGCCGACCAACATCCTCAACAGCCTCCTCAGCAAAAGTCTCAGCAGTATCAGAGCAGTGAGCCTTTCCTACCACCACTAGTTGCTAGTCGGCTAGAAATGATTTGCAGCGGGCTGCATTTAGCTAGAAATTTTGACAAGGCCCGAGAAAGGTACGCTCATTCCCTTAGGCACGAACAGGAGGAAGATGTGCTGGCTGTCTAGGAGCGTACTCCCAAATAGCCTCACTACGAGTGTGAGCCCATCACATTCAGTGAGGAAGACACAAGTCACGTACATCATCCACATAATGACCTGTTAGTGGTAGAAGTACAAATCGCTAACATATGATCATAGCTTGAACGATGATTGACCATGGGTCGTCAACCAACATCCTGTTCAAAAGTACCCTGAACAGGATGAATTTGAGCATCAGAGATCTGGAACCATGCGAGTAGTTGCTGTATGAATTTACAGGGAGTGGCATGGCCTCGACGGGAAGTATAAGATTTCCTTTGGCGGTGGGAACGACTCCTAAAAACAAAATTGTAATGGTTTTGTTCGTGGAAATCAGCATCCCATCTCCCTACAATGCCATGATAAGCCGACCAGCCCTGTATGACCTTCAAGCAGTCACTTCAGTCTTCCATCTGCTCGTTAAATTCCCAACCCAGGCACGTATAGGATGTCTTAAAGGGAACCCACTGATGGGAAGAGAATGTTATAATTCGTCAATAAAAAAGGCAGGGAAGGCAGCCTACAGGTTTTAGTCACCTAAAATAGGATGCAACCCAAAAAAAAAATTTGGGGGGGAAGACATAGACCCTCATTTTGGGGATATTAATATAGGGGTGGGTCTAGTCGAAGAATTAGAAGAGGTCCCGCTTGACCCAGAACACCCGACCAGGGTTGTCAAGGTAGGGAAAGAGTTGTCTAGGAACATAAGATCTGCCTTGATTCAGTTCCAATGGAATAACCAAGATGTATTCACCTGGTCTCGTGATGATATGGTGGGGATCTTCCCAACAATTATAAGCCATGCCCTCGATATCGATTCTGAACACTTCAAGCACGTACAACAGAAAAAGAGATTATTGGATCCAAAGAGGGCAAAGGCATTGAAGGAAGAAGTGGAGAAGCTTCGAAATAACGACTTCATTAGGGAAGCTTTCTACCCAGTATGGGTGTCCAATCTCGTATAGGTGCCTGTACGCCCTGAATTTCCACACGTACTTTGTGGAGCTAGAAAAGGGACTTGACCGACCTGCCACGTGTCCACCGTTCATCTGAAGCTGTTTGGTAAGGTCCCCTAAACAAATAGCTCGAGCTGATGGATGGTTTAGCTGCTCAGTATTCGGAGCCATTGTGTTGACATAGTATAGCAGGTGCGAGCTAGCACCATAGTAAGCTCGTGGTACATTAGAAGCCTGACGTACCACTGGATCTTTATAAAGTTAGCCACGCAATATAAACGTGTGTATACCAGACATCACGTGTCTGTTCTATTCTCGAATTCTCGGATACGCAATATAAACGTGTGTGATCAGGCATCCCACACTTGATTTGGACCATGCGGCCCATTACCCATCTTTACCTACTGATTGGACCACACTTCACAATAAGGTTTAGGAATTAATCATCAGTGTCACATAAATGACATGAAGAGATCACGGGATGATCCCAATACCTACTCAGAGGTCAATCTCCTATAAATACAAAAACCCTGGATAGTGCAAAGGGTTGGATTCTTCTTGTAATGCAAATACTCTATAAGAAATAGTAAGGATAGATCAATAATATTGGCTGGTGGACTAGGGGGATTTTAACCTCCGAACCACCTATAGAAGGAGTGACCATCTTTCTTTGCAATTAGTCTCCACATTCTCGATTATTATCATTTTTCATATTACGGTTTATCATTCAGTACTAATCCATCCTATTTATTCATATAATTTACTGTTGGCGAAAAATCGCGTTGACAGTTTGGTGCTTTCATTGAGAGGTTTTTAGATTAGTGCTATCACAAAAACTTGATCATGGTAGTTACTCGTTCGAGGCATGGTAATGAGGCAGATCAGCATGGTGGGCAGGAGGCTCACCATGCTGCCATATCCAACGAACCAGACCCAGAGGTCCAGCAGCGATCGGGAAAGCGGTCGATGGGCCATGACGACATTGGGAGTTCAGCGCCCCTACCTCCAAATCCGAACCCAGGTTACCTGACGGCGATAGAAATGAAGAACATGCAGTTGAGGAGTCATCTAGCCAAAGCAAATAAGAAAATTGAGGAAGTCTTGGCCCGGCTACCCCCTCTTGCAATGGACGTTAATATCGGAAAGAGGCAAAGCAGGACTCACAAGTCC